>NC_053028.1:113380994-113661584 GCF_003073215.2 Triticum urartu
CGAGCAATGGGGCGCGCGGCATCGGGACGGTGTGCGCGGCGACAGCTGAAGGAGGAGAAAGAAGGGGGGCTTGGGGAGGCGCTCACATCGGGGCCGTAGGGTACAAGGCAACGTGGCGCGAGGTGGGGGGATGGGGACGGCGTGCGTTGAGGGAAGCAGGCCGGCGGGGAAGCACTCCGGGTGGCGGCGGCAAACGGCGACAGGCGGCGCGGTCGCCGGGTGGTCTTCGGGCGGCGCCGGCGAGAGGCTTCGGCACCGAGCGAAGGGCGAGCCCCCCTGGTCTCGATCCAGATCGAGCGGGGAAAGAGAGCGTGGAGTGGGGGGTTGTGCTGGAGGAGTGGGGGGGGAGATCGTGCAAGGCGACGGGAGGGGCGCCGTCCAGATCCAGGGGGCGATGGGGAGTGGGAGGGGATCGGGGAGGGGAGAGGCTAGGGTTTCCTTCGGTGGGGGGTTATGGAGGGTTTAGGTGGGCCGGTCCGATTGGTTGGCCAGCTGGGCTAAGGCCCAACGCTGGGGGGGGCTTTTCGTTTTGCTTTTTTTATCTCTTTTCCTTTTATTTATTCTTTCCTGCTTTATTTTATTTGCATTCTATTTTAGTAAAATATACACTTAGTATCTAAATTAGTATTACAACTTAGTCCATAGTCACAAAAAGTCTAGACCCCAAATAACTTAGTTTGACATTTTATTAATTATAAAAGGTATTTAAATAATCATTTTTGCTATTATTTTATTCATCTCATAGTATTTAAACATTTTATAAATGTGTGGTTTTTCCACCATAATTGTCTATGCAATATTTGGTTCACTCCGAACATTTTAGTTTTAATATTTGAAAACTTTTATTGTTTGCCTGTTTTTTTGAATTTGAATTTGAATCGGTTTCGAACTAACTCGAGATTAGCAACTATAAACGAGGTGACGTGGCATCATTAGCAGAGGATCACTATAGCTTAATTACCCGGGCGTCACAATGAAGAAACTCCATGCTGATGGACTTTTGGAATCACTTGATTATGAATCACTTGATGCTTGCGAACCATGCCTCATGGGCAAGATGACTAAGACTCCGTTCTCCGGAACAATGGAGCGAGCAACTGACTTATTGGAAATAATACATACTGATGTATGTGATCCGATAAGTGTTGAGGCTCGTGGCGGGTATCGTTATTTTCTGACCTTCACAGATGATTTGAGCAGATATGGGTATATCTACTTAAACATAAGTCTGAAACATTTGAAAAGTTCAAAGAATTTCAGAGTGAAGTGGAAAATCATCATAACAAGAAAAATAAAGTTTCTATGTTCGGATCGCGGAGGCAAATATTTGAGTTATGAGTTTGGTCTTCATTTGAAACAATGTGGAATAGTTTCGCAACTCACGCCACCTGGAACACCACAACATAATGGTGTGTCCGAATGGTGTAATCATACTTTATTGATATGGTGTGACCTATGATGTCTCTTACCGATTTACCACTATTGTTTTGGGGTTATGCATTAGAGACAGCTGCATTCATGTTAAATAGGGCACCATCTAAATCCGTTGAGATGACACCGTATGAACTATGGTTTGGGAAGAAACCAAAGATGTCGTTTCTTAAAGTTTGGGGTTGCGATGCTTATGCGGAAAAGTTTCAAACTGATAAGCTCGAACCCAAATTGGAGTAGTGTGTCTTCATAGGATACGCAAAAGAAACTGTTGGGTACACCTTCTATCACTGATCCGAAGGCAAGATATTTTTTTGCTAAGAATGGACCCTTTCTAGAGAAGGAGTTTCTCTCGAAAGAAGTGAGTGGGAGGAATGTAGAACTTGATGAGGTAATTGTACCTTCTCCAAAATTGGAAAGTAGTTCATCACAGAAATCAGTTCTAGTGATCTCTACACCAGTTAGTGAGGAAGCTAATGATGATGATCATGAAACTTCAGATCAAGTTACTACCGAACCTCGTAGGTCAACCAGAGTACGGTCTGCACCAGAGTGGTACGGTAATCCTATTCTGGAATTCATGTTACTAGACCATGACGAACCTACAAACTATGAGGAAGCGATGATGAGCCCAGATTCCGCAGAATGGCTTGAGGCCATGAAATCTGAGATGCGATCCATGTATGAGAACAAAGTATGGACTTTGATTGACTTGCCCGTTGATCGGCGAGTCATTGAGAATAAATGGATCTTCACGCACTATAAGAAATATGTCAACTTATGACCTTCTATCAGTGACCCTCGAAGAATTGGTCATAAATTTATGACCATTTTAGACCAATTGGTCAAAAGCTATTCAGGGGGCTTCAAACCCTAAACCATTGCGACCATTTTGGTCAGAAAGGTCGTAATTTCCTTACACGAAATGGTCACAAAGCAAACAGTGCTAGTCCACTGCCTTAGGAAGTGCTATTTATATATTCTTGATTGCCCTAGGAATTTTTGGGAACTCTTTCCTATCCAAATCATTACCGCATGACAAAATTCAGCTCCATTTGCCTAGCAAATCTTCCTCGGCAAATTTCCAAAGTTTTTGTCCACCTAGAAGCATTGTGAAGGAAGTACCTTTTTTATATATCTAAATGACATGAAATTTATACAGTTTCTTCATATGCCCAAATTATCACCCTCCTCCAAATTGCAGCTCAGTCAAATCATCTATGTGAGCCCAGGTTCAATTTATATTTTATGGCCAAATTGGCACGTTGCAAAGCAAGTGTTATATAGACCCCTCCTGTTACCCTCAAACTTTTCGGGCACTCTTCGATACCCAAATCATTGCCACATGATAATATTCAGCTCAATTTTCCTAGTAAATCTTTCTCGGGAAATTTCCAAAGTTTCTACCTCGAGAGAAGCTTTGTGAAGTAAGTACTAGCTAGGCTTACCCAAATGATCTGAAAATTGACCAGCGCATGACCATACCTAAGTAACTTACCTACACCAATTTTGAGCTCATTTCATTCATCCAATCTCTCTCACTAGTTTTCCCAAGTTTCTGTCCATAGAAGAGCATTGTGAAGGAAGTACTACTTTGGCATGTCCAAATGGTATCAATTTTCTACAATGCTTTCCTATGCCCAAATAACCATCCTCCACAAAATTTCAGCTCAATCCATTCATTATTTTGAGCCCAGCTTCAACATTCATATTTTTGTCTAGCGTGGTACTTTGCAAAGCAAGTACCACCTAGGATCCTCCTTTTGAGCTAAAAATTTGTGAAGACATTCTCCTTAGTAGATGATCATCCTCAGCCAAAACTCACGCCCATTGGCCATGTGCATTTCCCGTACCGCTAATCAAACACTTGGCTGCTAATTCATGTTTGAGCATTGATCGGTCTTCTCGTGAGAATCTTATGTTGTAGTTTTCTTCCTAGCACCAACCTGGGGAGTGCCCAACCCACTAGACATGCGTAAGCCGCCCAGAACACATGGCAACATTACGGTCACGCGGTGACCACGCGACGGGCATGCGAGTTTACGTGCTCTAGAGTTGGGGCCCTCGGCCACCGCCCAAACCTCGACGTATCGCCACCAAACCATGTATTTATGATTAAATAGGTCCTTATGTAACTAGAAATGATTTTTGGAAAAAATAAATAGCAGACTATGAGGCAGCTGCAGTTCAAATTTGACCCGCTTCCAACTGAATCGGCGGAAATTTGTCTTTTTCACGAGAGGTGGATCAAATTTTTTTACACCCAACCATTTTGTCAATTGTGCATTAAATATGGCCTAGTATTTTATAAAAATGATTTGGTCCAATTTTGCAACAATATTTGGTAGTTCCTTCACAAAAAAACCTCCTTTCGGGCACTCGAAAAATGGAAAATGGTTTTTTCGTCCAACGAAAATGAAAACTTCCTTAGGCAACATTGTTTGCCATTCCAATATGCACCCTTGTGCACAATATGAGATCATTTGAACAAACTATGCCATGAATGTGGCCATAAGATTGATCATTTGGCTTGAAAGCCATTGATCTCCACACATGATAGCTCGTTTCTGAGAACACTTTTTTAAAATAATTGCCATATTACAAGTTTGTTATTTTTCCTAGGAACTTGGCCACATATGATGAAACAATGCGAAGGTTTCCCAATTTTTTGATTTTTTTTGAATTTTTTATGCCCATTTCAAAATGCGGTCAAAACGGCGGGAATGACCGTTCCTAGCTAGTGGTTGAATCTTGGAATTTTGTTGGTGTTTCTCTGATTAAATAGATACTTATGTACCTAGAAATGATTTTTGGAAAAAATAAATAGCAAACTATGAGGTAGCTGCAGTTCAAATTTGACCCGCTTCCAATTGAATCGGCGAAAATTTGTCTTTTTCACGAGAGGTGGATCAAAACTTCTGACACCCAACCATTTGGTCAATTGTGCATTAAATATGTCCTAGTATTTTACAAAATTGACTTGGTTCAATTTTGCAACAATTATTTTGGAGGTCCTTCACAAAAAACCCTCCTTTCGGGCACTCGAAAAATGGAAAATGGTTTTTTCGTCCAAACAAAATGAAAACTTCCTTAGACAACATTGTTTGCCATTCCAATATGCACCCTTGTGCACAATATGAGATCATTTGAACAAACTATGCCATGAATGTGGCCATAAGATTGATCATTTGGCTTGAAAGTCGTTGATCTCCACACGTGATAGCTCGTTTCTGAGAACACTTTTTTAAAATAATTGCCGTATTACAAGTTTGTTATTTTTCCTGGGAACTTGGCCACATATAATGACACAATGCGAAGGTTTCCCAATTTTTTGATTTTTTTGAATTTTTTATGCCCGTTTCAAAATGCGGTCAAAACGGCGGGAATGACCGTTCCTAGCTAGTGGTTGAATCTTGGAATTTTTTTGGTGTTTCTCTGATTAAATAGATACTTATGTACCTAGAAATGATTTTTGGAAAAAATAAATAGCAAACTATGAGGCAGCTGCAGTTCAAATTTGACCCGCTTCCAGCTGAATCGGCAGAAATTTGTCTTTTTCACCAGAGGTGGATCAAAGCTTGTGACACCCAACTATTTGGTCAATTGTGCATTAAATATGGCCTAGTATTTTATAAAATTCATTTGGTCCAAAGTTGCAACAATTATTTGGTAGGTCCTTCACAAAAAAACTCATTTTGGGCACTCTGAAAATGGAAAATGATTTTTTCATCCAAAATAAATGAAAACTTCCTTAGGCAACATCGTTTTACAATTTTATTATTTTTCCTGGAAACTTGGTCACATATAATGACACAATGCGAAGTTTTCCCAATTTTTTGAATTTTTTGTGCCCGTTTCAAAATGCGGTCAAAACGGCGGGCTTGACCGTTCCTAGGTAGTGGTTGAATCTTGGAATTTTTTTGGTATTTCTCTGATTAAATAGATACTTATGTACCTAGAAATTATTTTTGGAAAAAATAAATAGCAAACTACGAGGTAGCTACAGTTCAAATTTGACCCGCTTCCTACTGAATCAGCGGGAATTTGTCTTTTTCACCAGAGGTGGATCAAAACTTTTTACACCCGACCATTTGGTCAATTGTGCATTATATATGGCCTAGTATTTTATAAAATTGATTAGGTACAATTTTGCAACAAATATATGGTAGGCCCTTCACAAAAAAAACTCATTTTGGGCAATGAAAAAATGGAAAACTGATTTTTCGTCCAAAGAAAATAAAAGATTCCTTAGGCAAAATTGTTTGCCATTCCAGGATGCACCATTGTGCATGACATGAGGTTATTTGAGTAGACTATGCCAAGAATGTGACCATAAGATTGACTATTTAAGTAGACTTTTTAAAAGTAATTATCGTGTTAGAAGTTTGTTTTTTCCTAGACACTAGATCACACAATGCAAAGGCTTTCCATTTTTTGATTTCTTTAATTCTTTATGCCAATTTCAAAACGCGATTAAAACCATGGGCATAACCGTTCGTAGCTGCGGATGGAATCTTACAAAACTTAAATGGCCAAAAAACGCTAAAACGATTGGAAATGCATACAAGTTGGTTATCATCATCCATAAAATGTGGTGTAACTTGAGTGAAAATTTTAGTGGTTCCATTTTGCAAAATATTATTGGTAGTTGCTTCATAAACCCCTTTGTTTTTAGCACTTAAAGACTATATTTTAAATTACAGCCATAGTCTTCAACCAATCAGGACGTCTCTCCCAGATCACCCTACCGTAGGCGATATGAACCGTCCGATCGTCCCTGATCTAACTGCAGACTTGATCCCCCACCGTCTCACCTAACTAGCCCTAACACAACCCGCACCACTCGTCCTCTCGCCCCCCTACGCACCCACAGCCGCCGCCCTCTCCCTCCCTCAGATCTCGATCCGATCCAGATCGACGCCGCCACCCCTCTCTAACCCTAGCTTCCCGTCGCCGGTGGCGGCGCCCTCCCTCCCTCGCCTTCTCCTCCTTCCCTCCTCACGGCCGCCTCCACCACGCCACAAACCCCGGCGATGGCCTCGTGTAGATCCCATCCTCCCCCGGTCCCGTCCCCAGCCCCGCCTGGATCCACCGTGCTTGTCCACAACCGCCGCCCCCACCCCGCCATCGATCTCGCCCACGGCGGCCGCCACCACCCCGCCGTCATCCTCGCCCACGGCGGCCGCACCACCCCGCCGTCGACCTCTCCTCGATCATTCCCAGATCCGCCCAGGGGCTGGACCTGGAGCTCATCTCCTCCATGGCATCGGCTTCCAGATCCGCCCATGGGTTGGACCTGGTGCTCCATCTCCATGGCGAGTTGGCTGCATCCCCACGTCTGCTTCCGCTCGGTCGACGACGCCATCCGCGCGTGCTTCTGCTGCTCGTATAGGTAAGGCAATATGTCAATTTGCTGTTCTCCCCTCGGCTTCCCTTACTCTACCTTACGTGATGTGTCTTCCCTCCTCACGCAGGTGCACGCACCACCAGCGCTCCCGGATCGAGCAGGTGACGCAGCGGCCCTCCCAGATCCACGACGAGCTGCATCTTACTCGTCCTCACGGCTGTCGGCCACGTCCTCCATCTTCTTCGTCCGGTTCCAGGTACTGACATTCCCCCCTCCCTGCACACATCCTCCACCTGCTCTTGCTTTCTCTGATCCTCCCATTCCGCTTTTGGTTGGGGCGTTCCTGTACTGATCCATATGCATGCGTTAATTTGTAGCTGTGCACGCGACGTGGAGCCTCATCTTCGAGCTGCTTGACCTCAAGGGCGAGGTGGACGATGACGCTCTGGTTCTTGGGTGATGTTGCCAACAGCAAGATGTGACGGATAACTTGGTAATCATTACTCCAGTAGTGAATAGTTGATTAGTCGAGCCACTGCTAATCATCTGGTGGCCTTGGACTTGTGATTGTAAATCGCCTGGTGGAGATGCTAATCATCTGGTGGCCTTGGATGTGGAGCCTCCTCTGTTTGTTATTTATTAGGTTTGTACTGGTAGCTTGTTAGTTTTCCCTCGTGTGCTTGAAAACATGGAAGCAGAGAGATAGAGAGGGATTCCTTGATGTAGCAGGCCAGTAGCTACTTTTTCTCAGCTTTTACTTTTCTTTATCCGTATCTCAGTTAGATGCACTACTGCTAGTTCAGCTGATGCCAATAATATCTTACTAATTTTTGTAGATCATCCTCATCCCAAGAAAAATAATAGGTTGACTGAGGCAGTCTTTTTCCTCTGCAATAGCCATGCACAGCTGGTTCTGCCCGGTGGATGCAGTTTCAGTTCCTCCAATTTCCACGTGCTAGCGTTCCAATGTCAAGTACTCCCTCCGTCCCAAAATAAGTGACTCAACTTTGTACTAGCTTTAGTACAAAGTTAGTACAAAGTTAGTACAAAGTTGAGTCACTTATTTTTGGACGGAGGGAGTATAATTCTTGAACTACATAAGCTAAACTCTGTTAGTTCCATTATCAACTTGTATATGCAGTCCAAGCCTTCTAAAATGATTGCCTTTACTGTCCATGTCTTGATGTGATTTGTTCTTAAAACGGTTTGCTAGATAGATCCAAACTGTGGTTTTGTGTACAATAGTTTTGCATTGTATGAGCTAAATTCTGTTGTCCATCAGCATGTTTGACTTGTCATTTATGTGGAAGTTTGATGGCAATATTATAAGTTGGGTATGCAATGGTACCTGGAAGGTTGCACCGCTTAACCAGCTTGCTGTTAGAATTGTTTCAGTCATTAATTTTTCCTTAACTCAGCTCGTTTAAGATCTATGCTAGTATGTGACCTGCATGTAGATATGAGTTACATCCCCGCCATTTTAACTATGATTGGTTGTATTACTTCAGATTTGACGGTGAAAGTGCATTTGTTAACTGTATTCTAATGCTCTCATATGTATGGAATGCATGGGTTAACTCATCCTTATTGATAGATCCTCTCTTTTAATTAATAATGCATGCATGCCTTGTATGTTCTGTGTTCTTTACTATACTGTTCTGGCCTCGGGCAATTAAACATTGTATCTGTTTTTATTGTGATATGCAACTCTTCAAAAAAAAGAAACTGTATTATGGAATTACTCATTTGCATGGAATTTCTATGTATTCTAGTAGTTTATTTTTGATACTGTATTGCTGTATTCTCGATCTGCGTTGGAGCCGATGCTCGATTTGTTACTGTTTCTGTTGCAGTACCAGTACAATGTAATGATTTCGTGCTTTCATGAAGTATTTTGCGCTGTTTTTATCTATCGAGCAATTTAGAAGACCTGTAGAGCATTTAACTAGACAGTTGAATTTGCATGTGCAACTATGCTTGCTTAGAGCAGCCCTTGACTGGTTATATTATTTCTATGGCCTGTTTTGTTCTTAGTTGTGCTACAGTATGTGTTTCGGGTTGTTTGCACTTGTTAGCCAAATCATTGCACACGCAGTGTTAATGCGATGTTGCGGGTTTGTGACCTAGGATTTCAGCCGAATTCCTGTTTGTACAATGTATCTCCTACATGTTGTTTTCATCTTGATAGCTAGCAGCCTAGCACCATGACCGTTGATTGTGAAATCTCTATATGCTGTAAAATTAATTGGGTCAGTCTCGAACTTGTTGTGAATTGTAAGATGCTTTAAGTAAATGTTTTTTTCCTTCTCGCGTGTAGGCGGTCAGGCGAGACAGCAAGTAGAGGTTCAGTCTGTTGGAGGAGTATGGCGAGCTGCTGATTCGGGCTAACCAGGGGCACACTATGGTAGTATGTTTTCTGCCTGAACTCCCCTGCACTAATGTATTCTGTTTTTACAAGTAAGATTTAAGATGTGTTTATACTCTTCATGATCATCTGCCATGTAGTAATCGTTATTTTTTGTAACTTCTAAAAGCATTGTACTGAATTTGTGTTATCATTCTGAAGAACTTGTCCTTTTTATTGAATGGTCTCTTCATAATATATTGGCTCCAGTTTTCTGATTCTTCTCTTCTAAAATCATTAACTCTGAGAAAATGTTATGTCTTTGCTGATTAGTGGCAGTACATCTTTGCTTTACTATTCCTAGCAGCTGCAGTTCATCTACCATAAACATGCTGTGTACATTCTGAACCCCCAAACATGACACAAGTGATATGTATATGCAGCAGGGAATCGTCAACTTGTACAGTTTGTTTACTGGAATGTAACTTGTACAATTTTTTGCACAGGTGAAGTGTGAATCCATGTCCGAAGCTGTGAAGCATATCAGCAAAGAGTAGCATATTATGTGTTGTAGTTGTAGGCATATCTGGGTTGTAATATACTGTAACGATTGTAATATATTAATGCAGTATTGTTTTGGACCGACTTGTATGTGCTTTTTGCTCTTTGGTCTGTTCGAAACAATGATTGTGTATGTGCTTTGAATACCCGTGAAATGGAAACCTGACAAGTTATAATGGTTGTTTGACAGATTTTGAAATTTCTGATGTGTGGGATCAATTTTGTGATAAGCATGACAAGTGAGACCAATCTGATTGGTGGGACCAGTGGCAATAAAGGACGAAAATAAAAAACCAGTAGACTGTAAAAGGCTGCATCTTAGAAAAAAAAAGGCCGAATTAATGGCCCAAGCCCATGTAGCTAGTCAAAATTAACAAGAAAAAAATACATTAAAAAGGCCGAATTGTTGGGCTAGGCCCATGTAGAAAACCGAATTGGACCGGGCTGAATCTTGTGCCACGTCAGATTGCCACGCTGGATGCCTACATGGCCTGGGGAGGTTGCTAGTGACCAAAACGCCACAGTAGACGTATTTTGGTCATAAACGTCTACGACCATTCCAGAAGAAAGGTCGCTATAGTCAGTTTACGATGACCAGCTTTTGACCTTATGTTTTTGGTCACAAAAAGGTCACAAATGGAAATCTGTGACCATTTAGTGACCAATAGTGGTGGTCGCAAGTTGACATATTTCTTGTAGTGACGAGGAAGACGAACGCTGATAGTAGTGTTACTATCTACAAAGCTCGAATTGTCGCAAAAAGTTTTTGACAAGTTCAAGTTGTTGACTACGATGAGATTTTCTCACTCATATCGATGCTTAAAAGTCTGTCCGAATCATGCTAGCAGTTGCCGCATTTTATGAGATCTGGCAAATGGATGTCAAAACTGCATTCCTTTATGGATTTCTCAAAGAAGAATTGTAAATGATGCAACCAGAAGGTTTTGTCGATCCTAAAGTTGCTAACAAAGAGAGCAAGCTCCAGCGATCCATCTATGGACTGGTGCAAGCATCTCGGAGTTGGAATATATGCTTTGATAAAGTGATCAAAACATATGGTTTTATACAGACTTGCGGTGAAGCCTGTATTTACAAGAAAGTGAGTGGGAGCACTACATCATTTCTGATAAGTATATGTGAATGACATATTGTTGATCGGAAATAATGTAGAATTTTCTAGAAAGCATAAAGGAGTGTTTGAAAGGAGTTTTTCAAAGAAATACCTCGGTGAAGATACTTACATAATGAGCATCAAGATCTATAGAGATAGATCAAGACGGTTGATATATTTTCAATGAGTACATACCTTGATAAGATTTTGAAGTAGTTCAAAACAGAACAATCAAAGAAGGAGTTCTTGGCTGTGTTGCAAGGTGTGATGTTGAGTAAAGACTCAAAAGCCGACCACGGCAGAAAATAGAAAGAGAATGAAAAGTCATTCCCTATGCCTCAGTCATAGGTTCTATAAAGTATGTCATGTTGTTTACTAGTCCTATTGTATACCTTGCCATGTACACCTTCTATCACAAATCCGAAGGCAAGACATTTGTTGCTAAGAATGGATCCTTTCTAGAGAAGGAGTTTCTCTCGAAAAAAGTGAGTGGGAGGAAAGTAGAACTTGATGGGGTAACTATACCTGCTCCCTTATTGGAAAGTAGTTCATCACAAAAATCTGTTCCTGTGACTCCTACACCAATTAGTGAGGAAGCTCATGATGATGATCATGTAACTTTAGATCAATTTACTACCGAACCTCGTAGGTCAACCAGAGTGAGATCCGCACCAGAGTGGTGCGGAAATCCTGTTCTAGATGTCATGTTACTTGACCATGAACGAACCTACGAACTATGAGGAAGCGATGATGAGCCCAGATTCCGCGAAATGGCTTGAGGCCATGAAATCTGAGATGGGATCCATGTATGAGAACAAAGTATGGACTTTTGATTGAATTGCCCGACGATCGGTGAGTCATTAAGAATAAATGGATCTTCAAGAGGAAGATGGATGCTGATAGTAGTGTTACTATCTACAAAGCTCGAATTGTCGCAAAATGTTTTCAACAAGTTCAAGGTGTTGAATACGATGAGATTTTCCCACTCGTATCGAAGCTTAAAAGTCTTTCCGAATCATGTTAGCAGTTGCCGCATTTTATGAAATCTGGCAAATGGATGTCAAAACTGTATTCCTTCATGGATTTCTTAAAAGAAGAGTTGTATATGATGCAACCAGAAGGTTTTGTTGATCCAAAAGGTGCTAACAAAGTGAGCAAGCTCCAGCGATCCATCTATGGACTGGTGCAAGCATCTCGGATTTGGAATATATGCTTTGATAAAGTGATCAAAGCATATGGTTTTATACAGACTTGTGGTGAAGTCTGTATTTACAAGAAAGTGAGTGGGAGCACTACAGCATTTATGATAAGTATATGTGAATGACATATTGTTGATCGGAAATAATGTAGAATTTTCTGGAAAGCATAAAGGAGTGTTTGAAAAGAGTTTTTCAAAGAAAGACCTCGATGAAGCTGCTTACACATTGAGCATCAAGATCTATAGAGATAGATCAAGACGCTTGATAAGTTTTTTCAATGAGTACATACCTTGACAAGATTTTGAAGTATTTCAAAATGGAACAGTGAAAGAAGGAGTTCTTGCCTATGTTGCAAGGTGTGATGTTGAGTAAAGACTCAAAACCCGACCACGGCAGAAAATAGAAAGAGAATGAAAAGTCATTCCCTATGCCTCAGTCATAGGTTCTATAAAGTATGCCATGCTGTGTACTAGACCTATTGTGTACCTCACCATAAGTTTGGCAAGAGGGTACAATAGTGATCCACGGGTGGATCACTGGACAACGGTCAAAAATATCCTTAGTGGAATAAGGAAATGTTTCTCGGTTATGGAGGTGACAAAGCGTTCATTGTAAAGAGTTACGTCGATGCAATCTTTGACACCGATCTGGATGACTCTAAGTCTCGATCTAGATACATATTGAAAGTGGGATCACTTAGTTAGAGTAGCTCCATGGAAAGCATTGTAGACATAGAAAATTTGCAAAATACATACGGCTCTGAACGTGGCAGAACCGTTGACTAAATTCCTCTCACAAGCAAAACATGATCACTCTTTGGGTATTAATCACATAGCGATGTGAAATAGATTATCGACTCTAGTAAACCCTTTGGGTGTTAGTCACATGGAGATGTGAACTATTGGTGTTAAATAACATAACGATGTGAACTAGATTATTGACTCTAGTGCAAGTGGGAGACTGAAGGAAATATGCCCTAGAGGCAATAATAAAGTTGTTATTTATATTTCCTTATATCATGATAAATGTTTATTATTCATGCTAGAACTGTATTAACCGGAAACTTAGTACATGTGTGAATACATAGACAAACAGAGTGTCGCTAGTATGCCTCTTGTTGGAGTAATGGGCCATGGGTAGGCTAACCCGAGCCCCAGAACCTTTCAAGACATCGGGGCAGGCTGCGCCCCTTAAGACCCCAGGACGAAGAGCCACCTTCTGAGAAGTCGGCGGCAAGGCAGCCGACTGCCCACTCGCGGCCGAGTCCCCGGGACGACTTCAGGATAAGCCGACTCCTGACTGGCGACTTCCAGAGAAGCCGGCTTTGGGGAGTCGGCCCGCGACTCCAACACACCCCATGCCCTCATCAAGTGCGCTCCCTAGTCGAACCCATAGGGAGTCGGCCCTCGAGAGTCGGCAAGATCCTCCCCCGAGGCCCATGCGCCATTAATCAGATGTGACAGAGAGTGGCAATAGTGATCGCCCGCCAAGCGGCGGGGCTGTTGCCATGACTCCATGACCAAGCCCGTGTCATCAAAAGCACGGCTACAGTAATCAGCAGCCGGCAAGACCCGCCCGTGGCAGACGCGGCCTGTCGACTCCATACCTAACCAGTTGGCGGTCCCCAGCAGTCGGCGGAGAAGACGGAGGCCAGAGGCACTGACGGTTGGGCCCGCGTCCCGCCGGATTACCATTGTACCCCTGGGGGTAGGCCTATATAAACCCCCCAAGGCACCCATGCAAGGGGGTTGGAATCCATTAGCTCTAGACCAGATCATATAGGAGGGAGAGAGCTAGCCTTGCCCTCTCCTACCTCCAGAAAACAGCTCAAGGAGCAATCGTGTAAACACTTTGCCATAGTGATCATGCGGAGACCCCGCAGAGCAGCAGTAGGGGTATTATCTCCCCGGAGAGCCCTGAAGCTGGGTAAGATTCGCCGGCGTGCATGTCTACGCCTCATCCCGTTTCCAGGCACCGGCGACGTTCTACTCGCCCCCACCATGATAAGCCATCCTTTGGCATATGTCGCACCCAACCCCCGACATTTGGCGCCCACCGTGGGGCCTGGTGCACCGTCATCCGGAGACCTGTTCTGGACGGGAACCCTTTTCCTCCCTGGCGAGCGCAGCCAGCCAGGCACGCCAGACGGAGTTTGCGCCGACGCGCTGCACGACGTTGAGATCGCCTGCTGATACTTCTCCAACATATCTATAATTTTCGATTGCTCCATGCTACTTTATCTACTGTTTTGGACTATATTGGGCTTTATTTTCCACTTTTATATTATTTTTGGGACTAACCTATTAACCGGAGGCCCAGCCCAGAATTGCTGTTTTTTGCCTATTTCAGTATTTCGAGGAAACAGACTATCAAACGGAGTCCAAACGGAATGAAACCTTCGGGAACGTGATCTTCTCACCGAACGTGATCCAGGAGACTTGGACCCTACTCCAAGAAGTTTTCGGGGAGGTCACGAGGATGGAGGGCGCGCCCCCTGCCTCATGGGCCCCTCGGAGCTCCACCGACGTGCTCCTTCCTCCTATATGTACCTACGTACCCCCATTAGACCAGAGATGGAGCCAAAAACCTAATTCCACCACCGCAACTTCCTGTATCCACGAGATCCCATCTTGGGGCCTGTTCCGGAGCTCCGCCGGAGAGGGCATCCATCACGGAGGGCTTCTACATCAACACCATAGCCCTTCCGATGAAGTGTGAGTAGTTTACTTCAGACCTTCGGGGCCATAGCTAGTAGCTAGATGGCTTCTTCTCTCTTTTTGGATCTCAATACAATGTTCTCCCCCTCTCTCGTGGAGATCTATTCGATGTAATCTTCTTTTTGCGGTGTGTTTGTTGAGATTGATGAATTGTGGGCTTATGATCCAACTTATCTATGAATAATATTTGAATCTTCTCTGGATTCTTTTATGTATGATTGAGTTATCTTTGCAAGTCTCTTTGAATTATCTGTTTGGTTTGGCCAACTAGATTGGTAGTTCTTGCAATGGGAGAAGTGCTTAGCTTTGGGTTCAATCTTGCGGTGTCCTTACTCAGTGACAGAAAGAGTTGCAAGGCAGGTATTGTATTGTTGCCATCGAGGATAACAAGATGGGGTATTTATCATATTGCATGAATTTATTCCTCTACATCATGTCATCTTGCTTAAGGCGTTACTCTATTTTTAACTTAATACTCTAGATGCATGCTGGATAGCGGTCGATGAGTGGAGTAATAGTAGTAGATGCATGCAGGAGTCGGTCTACTTGTCACGGACGTGATGCCTATATACATGATCATACCTAGATAACCTCATAACTATGCTCAATTTTATCAATTGCTCAACAGTAATTTGTTCACCCACCGTAGAATATCTATGCTCTTAAGAGAAGCCACTAGTGAAACCTATGGCCCCCGGGTCTATTCTCATCATATCAATCTCCATTACTTTATTTTACTTGTTTTGCTTTTACTTTTCACTTTGCATCTTTATACCAAAAATACCAAAAATATTATCTCTATCAGATCTCACTCTTGTAAGTGACCGTGAAGGGATTGACAACCCCTAAGCATTGGTTGCGAGTTGCTACCGTTTTGTGCAGGTACGAGGGACTTGCGCGTGACCTCCTACTGGATTGATACCTTGGTTCTCAAAAACTGAGGGAAATACTTACGCTACTGTGTTTCATCACCCCCTCCTCTTCGGGGAAAACCAACGCTAGCTCGAGACGTAGCACCTGCGCAGCTAGCCGCCTCGCCGCACTTGTCGGCGAGGTTCGCATCTCTGACGAACCTGCATCCGACGCAGGCACGGGCGGCCCCGAGAGCCTCCTCGGGGGCCTCGTCGACCAGCTCCACGTTTCCGGCGAGCCTGCCGTGGACTTGGAGTCTATAGGCTCCACCGACCTGATGCTGGTCGACTCCGACACCGCGTCGCTCGACGCGTTCCCCACTAACATGGTGATCTACGACGAGCCTCTCCCTCGCGCGGAGAGTGACGGAAGCACCGTCACTGAGGTGCTTGTCATCAGTCATGGCGAGCCCTCCGGCGGAGGAGCGCATGACCCGCTTGGTGCGGCGCTACAAGACCTGACTGCGTCCATTCCAGAAGACGCTAACACGGATACATTGGAGGCGCGCCGCCTTTAGCTGGTCGAAGGCACGAAGAAGCTGGCTAGCATGAGACGCTTATCAGAAGCCTACCAGCGAGAGATGGATCGCGCTGTTGGTGGCTCGCCAGCCCCAGCTGGGCCCAGCCGCCTTGGCACGGTCCAGCAGCGCGGCGTAGCCATCGCCAACCTGTTCGGGGCAAGTTGCCCTGTGTACGCTACACCTGCGGAGAACATTCGAGCCGCGCAGGCGGCGGCGGACGAGCTGGACAATTTCGAGGGCAAAGAGCGCCACCTGATGATGGAGCGAGTTCGGCGGCTCCTCGACGCGGCTGCCGCACAGAACGAGGCCGGCTGCCGCACAGAGGCGCCGCAGCGGCAAAACGACGACCTTCGCCGAGACCAAGGCGCGACGTCTCGAACGCCGACTGGCGGCGCCCGAGGAAGAAAGGACAAAGATCCGACTGTCAGCCATAGTCGGACTCACATTAACATAGAGCGCGACTGAGACGGCCGCCCGAGAGCAGTAGAACGACGAGACGACTGTCCGCCTCCAACTCCTCGCAGGGAAAGGCGAGTCTCCCCGCCGCCTGTTGATCATCCGACTCTTGGCGACCTCCTTGGCCGCCGAGAGGGAGTCGGGGAAAACGACGCCCGCTACCGGATCGACCGGCTACACCGATCCTTGGCGTTGGAAGAAGAAGACGAGTTGGGTCCGCCTTGTTTCGGGCCCCGCATTCGAGACGAGCCTTTTCCCAAAGGGTTCACGCTCCCAAGAGACACGCCCAAGTACACCGGCTCCATGAAGCCGGAAGACTGGCTAGTCGACTACTCCACGGCTGTCAGCATAGCGAACGGCAACAAGCGTGTCGCAGTAAAGTACGTTCCGCTCATGCTCCAGGGCATGGCCCCGACATGGCTAAACAGCCTGAAGCCCCGCAGCATCAACAGCTGGGTCGACTTCACCGAAGCATTCGTCCGCAACTTCACCAGCACGTACAAGCGTCCCCCCAAGCCTCGTCAGCTCTCCTTGTGCATGCAAGGTCCCGACGAGTCGACTCGCGACTACCCCATGCGTTGGGCCGAGCTTCGGAACTCCTGCGAGGGCGTGCACGAGGTGCAGGCTATCGAGTACTTCATCGCCGGGTGCAGAGAAGGCACCCTCCTCAAGCACAAGCTCCTCTGCGACGAGCCAGAAACCCTCGACGAGCTGCTGATCATAGCAGACAAATACGCCATGGCCGACTCCTCCATGAAGGCAGAGATTCAAGTTAGCGCAACTGGCAAAGTGGCCCCTCAAGGTCCAAGAACTCCGGCGGGAGATGCCAGTCAGCGGCAACAGCAGAGCAAAATGAAGATGCCCAGTTCCAGGGGGATTCTGACCATAGCCGGCGACTACCGGAAGTCGTCTGCCTATGCGGCTGAGAGCAGTCGGCTAGCCGAGTCCCTAGTAATCGCGGCCGAGAAGCGGCTCCTTGAGCGGGTTGTGGCGATGGCCGGCAAGCAGCCAGAGGTATCGCCCAACCCAAAGGAGTCGGAGGCTGAGGGTTCGTTCAAGCCGGCCAAGGAGACAAAGAAGATACCCTTGGATCCGGAGCACCCAGAGAGGTACGCTGTCGTAGGCGCAAACCTCGACAGCAAATAGGAAGGCGAGCTCGTCGATTTCCTCCATGAGAATCGGGACATCTTCACATGGTCCCCCAAAAACATGCCAGGTGTACCGACGGAATTCGCCGAGCACAAGCTACATGTCCGATCTGATGCAAAGCCGGTCAGGCAGCCCCTGTGTCGCCTATCAGAAGAGAAGAGAAGAGTTGTCGGAGAAGAAATAGCCTGACTCCTAGCGGCCGGCTTCTTTATGGAAGTGTTCTTTCCAGAGTGGCTAGCCAACCCGGTCCTGGTACTGAAGAAGAACAAGCAGTGGCGAATGTGTATTGACTACACGAGCCTCAATAAAGCCTGCCCCAAGGACCCGTTTGCTCTACCAAGAATTGATCAGGTGATAGACTCCACAGCCGGATGCGAGCTGTTGAGCTTTTTGGATGCATATTCAGGATATCACCAGATCAAGCTGAACCCGGCTGACAGACTGAAGACCACCTTCATCACGCCGTTTGGAGCCTTCTGCTACCTCACCATGACGTTCGGCTTGAGGAATGCCGGCGCCACCTTTCAGCGTTGCATGCAGAAGTGTCTCCTCAAGCAACTCGGCAGAAACGCCCACATCTACATGGACGATGTGGTGGTGAAGACGGAAAAGCGTGGAACACTGCTGGAAGACCTCAAGGAGACCTTTGAGAACCTGTGCCGATTCCAGATCAAGCTCAACCCTGAGAAGTGCGTCTTCGGAGTACCAGCCGGCCAACTCCTTGGCTTCCAGGTCTCTGAACGCGGCATAGAGTTCAACCCTGGAAAGATCAAGGCCATTGAGAGGATGGAGGTACCCAGCCGACTGCTGGACATACAAAAGTTCACCGGCTGCTTGGCGTCCATCAGCCGATTCATCAGTCGGCTGGGCGAGAAAGCTCTCCCCTTATACCAACTCATGAAGAAGACCACTTTCTTCGAATGGAACCACAAGGCGGACGAAGCTTTTCTCCAGTTGAAGAAGATGCTGACTACTCCACCTATTCTGGCGGCTCCGACTCCTAAGGAACCTATGCTCCTGTACATCGCCGCCACCAGCCGGGTAGTCAGCACTGTCATTGTAGTGGAACGCAAGGAGGAAGGCAAGGCACTACCTGTCCAGAGACTGGTATATTACCTAAGCGAAGTACTGTCGACCTCCAAGCAGAACTACCCCCACTACCAGAAGATGTGCTATGGCGTACACTTTACCGCCAAGAAATTGAAGCCTTACTTTCAAGAGCATCCAATCACTGTGGTCTGCACGGCCCCACTTGCCGAGATCATCGGAAGCCGAGATGCTTCTGGCCGAGTGGCCAAGTGGGCCATAGAGCTGGCTCCCTACCCCATCCACTACCAGCCCCGCACTGCCATCAAGTCACAAGCACTGGCCGACTTTCTCGTCAACTGGGCCGAGACCCAGTACCTACCTCCAGCGCCCGACTCCACCCATTGGCAGATGCATTTCGACGGCTCCAAGATGCGCACCGGCTTGGGAGCCGGCGTCGTCCTCACTTCCCCTAAAGGCAACAAGCTCAAATACGCACTGCAAATCCATTTTGCCGCCTCCAACAACATCGCCGAGTACAAGGCGCTCATTCACGGGCTCCGGCTTGCCAAAGAGCTTGGCATTCACCGGATCCTGTGTTATGGCGACTCAAACTTAGTGGTCCAACAGTCATCTAGCGACTGGGACGCCAAAGATGCAAACATGGCGAGTTACCGTTTCCTCGTGCAGCAACTCAGTGGGTATTTCAAGGGGTGCGAGTTCCTCCATGTGCCAAGAAATGACAACGACCAAGCAGACGCCTTGGCATGAATCGGCTCTACCTGCCAAGCAATACCATCCGGCGTCGCCCTTCAACGCCTCCTCAAGCCGTCTGTCAAGCCTTCACCAGAACCAGACTCCATCTTCGTGCCGGCTCCTCCCAAAGAAGTCGGATTCGACTCCAGAGCCCTAGTAGATGGTACGAGGATTTTGGCAGATGGCTCCAAAGGCGCCGCAGTCGAAGCCGGCCCAGGGAATGCAGTACCCGGCCCGGGGACTGTGGCGGTGGGCTCGAAGACTCCAGAACTTGGCCCAAGAGCCGTGCCAGTCGGCCTGGGGACTTCATTAACCCAGCAAGCGGTTGTTGACTCCAACCCGCCGCCTCCCAGCCCAGCCGCCCTCATCCAGGTCGCAGTTCTGGCAGTCGAAGAAATAGCAGCACCCTCATGGGCCCAGCCCATCCTCAAATTCCTGGTGAGCAAAGAGCTGCCGACTGATGAGACCTCAGCTCGGCAAGTACAACGCCGAGCGGCAGCCTACACCATAGTCAACACAGAGCTGGTCAGGCGCAGCGTCACTGGTGTCTACCAGCGCTGTGTAGAGCCAGAGCAAGGCCAAGCAATTCTCAAAGATATCCATCAAGGCGAGTGCGGCCACCATGCGGCTTCAAGAGCACTCGTTGCCAAAGCCTTTCGACATGGTTTCTTCTGGCCGACTGCCTTAGAAGAGGCCAAGGAATTGGTCCAAAAATGCAAAGGGTGCCAGAAGTTCAGCTCCAAGCCGCACCAGCCGGCTTCTGCACTCAAGACCATCCCCATTGCCTGGCCTTTCGCAGTTTGGGGTCTAGACATGGTGGGACCATTCAAGACGGCACGAGGTGGCTTAACTCACTTACTAGTCACAGTGGACAAGTTCACCAAGTGGATAGAAGCAAAGCCAATCAAGAAACTGAACGGTCCGACTACCGTGACTTTCATCTCCGATATCACAATTCGGTACGGCATACCACACAGCATCATCACCGACAACGGCACAAATTTTGCCAAAGGCGCCTTGGCTCGTTTTTGCGCAACACAAGGCATCCGACTGGACCTAGAGTCCGTCGCCTATCCACAATCAAATGGCCAGGTGGAGCGAGCAAACGGCCTCATCCTGTCCGGCATCAAGCCCCGGCTGGTCGAGCCTCTGGAGCGCTTGGCTGGCTGCTGGCTCGATGAGTTGCCAGCCATCCTCTGGAGTCTGCGCACGACTCCAAACAAGTCAACCGGCTTCACGCCTTTCTTCCTCGTCTACGGTGCCGAAGCCGTCATCCCAACGGACATAGAGTTCGACTCCCCGCGAGTCACCATGTACACCGAGGAGGAAGCAGAAGAAGCACGTCAAGACGGCGTCGATCTGCTGGAAGAAGGCCGGCTGTTGGCACTCAGCCGGTCCAGCATCTACCAGCAGAGCCTGCACCGATACTACAACAGGAAGGTCAAGCCAAGATCTTTCCAAGAAGGCGACCTTGTGGTCCGGCTGATCCAGCGAACAGCCGGCCAGCACAAGCTGTCGGCACCTTGGGAAGGCCCTTTCATCATCAGCAAAGTGCTGGGCAACGACTCCTACTACCCGATTGACGCTCAGAAGCCCCGAGCACGCAAGAGGGATGACTCCGGCAAAGAGACAGAGCGGCCATGGAATGCAAATCTCCTCCGAAGATTTTACAGTTGATGCAGTATGTACCACGCTACCTTTTGTATTAAAGTACCAAGACTTCGGGGCCCCCGAGACGAGCTCGGGGACTGCCCTCTTTTGTCTATATGATAAAAGTTATGCCTACGAGTATGTTACTCTTTGTTATACCGCTTGGCACCGGGCTCGATAGGTCGGCCCGGGGACTTGCCGCCTTGCACTATGAAATGCTTCCTGCAGCCGGACAAGTAGTGTGTGGCGCCTAAGCCATCTCCTGTCAGAAGCCGCAGCTCGCAGAGCGACTGTACGGTGGACAGGAGTAAGGTAGAATCGGCATTCGCATGAAAAACGGCTAAGGACTCAAAGCACAAAACATAGCTTAAGCCGGCTTCCAGCCTTCCTTTTTTCTTTTTGCAAACCGACTATTAAGCAGTCGGCTCACCGCCTTTTATTCAACTTGCTAAAAAACTCTAAAACAGCTAAGTACTTGCCTTCCCAAAGTAGCCAAGCATTTGATCCAACGGCAGTCCAGAGAGCGGCTGTCCGACTGGAGAGACAGGAAACTAAGGGAAAGCGGCAAAGGAAAAAACCCAAAAGAGCAATGAGCAAGAAAAGATAGAATTCGGATAAATATTTACATAGCATAGGCACTTGGCCGAATCTTTGAGCAGAAGTTCAAAATACACCCCGCGGGTGGAATTGTGCGAATTAACAAGTTCTTTAGAGACTACTAAAGCTGATAAAATAAAGATAAGGCGGCAGCCTAAGATGCGGCAGACGGATTCGGAGGGTCGGAGGAGATGGCAGCGTCAGGCATTGGGGCGGCCAGCTGGGCAGTCTCGGCTCGATCGCCTCTGGTGGCGGTCGGCTCGGTCGCATGCGTCTCGTTGCTGGAGGCACGGTCGAGCTGAGGCTGGTCGTCCGCTCCGTCTTCTGGTTCTTCCGCCTCGCCTCCGTCCTCCGCCTCGCCTTCCTCCTCAGCGCTGGAACCGATCACCTCCGTTGAGTCCTCGCCGTAGTCCGGGTTCATCCCGAACCACTTCGGCGGTACCTCCTCGCCGTCTTCAGACCGCTCGGGGACGAAGATGCTGGTGTCGGTGTACTCGGCGATCGCCGCCGCACGCTTGACGAGGGCGTCTTCCGCAGCTGCCAGCTCCGGCTGGGCCTCTGACCGGAGTGTGGCCAGCCGGTCTAGGTCCAGCCCCGGATACCACACCTTGACGAACTCCAAGGCCCGGCGCGCTCCAGCTCGGGCCGAGGAACCTTTCCAGGCTTCAAGACGACCAGCCGCGACCTCCAGCCAGTCGGCAGTATGACCGGGGGTGCGCGGAGCCTGCATGTCCGGCCACAGGGCAGCAATCGCCTGGGCGCCAACACGTTGAAGCCGGCGCAGCATCCGATGAGTCGGCCGAAGGCGAGCCTCGATGCTCAGGATATGCTCATCAAGGGTTCGGGGGCGTCGGCGGCGATCTCTGCACCTTCCGCCCTCCGACCTTCACGGTCAGCCTCGATGTCTTGGATGGCGGCCTGTGAGTGCCCAGGGAAGAAGTCTGCCAAGACGGAAGAAACAAAGAAACAAGTCAAAAAACGAGAGTCAGCACAATCTATAATCGGCAGCTCAAAGAAAGAAAGTAAAGAAACTCACCATCAAAAATGTCTTCAATCTCATGGAAGCCGGAGGCCGGCATTGCCTCTCTATCAGTCCAGGAGGAGCGCTCGCTCGCAAACTCGGCCAGGAGGGCGGTTTCCACCTCTTCTGCCTCCTTCTGCGTCTTCGCAAGGAGCTCCCTATGCTCTGCCAATTGAGTGGCCAGCAGATCGCGCTCTGTGGCGAGCTTGCTGCACTCCTCCCCCTTGGCACGCAACGCGGAGTTGGCCTCGCTCAGCTCCTGTTGAAGAACAGCGTTGGCTTCTGAAGAAAAGGAAGAAAGAAGGCGTTAAGTCATCAGAAAAGAAGGTCGCCGGGGAGATCCGGCCCGACTGCTCAAAAGTCGGTCCGAATCTCGGGGACTACAGCCCGCGGGTGCGCCAGCGCGCCCCCGTGAAGAAGGAAAAGAACTCACTCCGGCTCTCTGACAAGTCGGCGGTCCGCTTGCCCAGCTCTTCAACGTTGCGGTTGAAGGCAGTAACGCGGAGGTTGTGATAGTCCTGCGACAAAATATTTCAGACAAAAGTAAGTACCCGGAACTCACCAATAGGAGTTCCGGGCCGCCTGCTCAGTAGTCGGCCCGAAACTCGGGGACTACACCCAGTGGGTGCGCTGGCGCGCCCCCACAGAGAGGAACAAAAACAAGAAAAAAAGAGGACCAAAGAGAAAGCATACCCGAACGGCTGCTCGCGACGCCAGGTATGCCTTGGTGCAATTCTGGATCGCGTCGCCCTCAGCTCACAGCTTCGTCTGGACGTCCAGAAACGCCTGGTTCAGCGGCCCCATGCTGCATCCTCGCACCCACCCAACGGGCGCGCCGCTCATTGCTTCGGCGTCTGGGATCGCTGAGCTGGCGGCACCGGTCTCCAGGGGGCGTGGCGCCGAAGTCGCCTTCTCAAGACGGCGGCGCGTTGGCGAGCCGACCTGAAGGAGTAGCCTCGCCACGGCCTCGTCTTCAGTCGGCGGCGGCAGCGGGACCACCGGCTGTTCGTCTTGCGCGCCCCCCGACGGCGGCGGAGGTGGCGGCGGAACGATCACGTCCGGTGTGGAGGAGTCGCCGCCTTCCCTCTCCAGGATGGGGTTCTCGCCGCCGGCTTCCCCAGTCTACCCTGTGAACTCCGGAGGCGGCGGTGCAGAGTTCAGCGGGGTGACGAACACCGCCGACTGGCGGGGCGCGGCCTCCTCAGCCTGCCGCTTCGTCGCGGCGGCGGCTTCAGCCTCGGCCAACTTCTTCTTGGCGGAGGCCTCCGCCTTATCGGCCTCCACCTTCTCCAGGCGGGCGGCCTCTTCCTCGTTGCGCTTCTCCTGCGCATTCCGCTCCATCGCCTCCCGGAGGTCGGCGGCGGGGTCAATCCGCCGAGTGGTGGCGGACGTCTCCGCTGACCCCATGACGGAGGCGGCGACAACCCTCTCAAGAGTGAGGGGAGCCCTGAAGCAAGGGAAGCAAGTAAAAGACTTGGACAAAACCACAAAGAAAGAATAAAGCGTTGAGACGGAATACTCACACGGAGACCAGTGGCGGCTTCTTCACTTCCTTACGGAAGCGGATGGCCTTCGCAGCCGCCTCGTCCCGCCGGGTCGCTGCAGCCGAACTCTTGGGCTTCTTCGGCCGACTGCCGAACAAGGTCGGCACGGCCCTACGCTTCTTCCCGCCGCCTGGAGCACCCGGCGCGGCAGAAGAGCCCGCGCCGGGGTGGCTGGCTCCTGGCCATGGTGGGGGATGACCTCCTCCTCATCATCAGGCCAGCCCTCTAGACTGGCCCCGAGCCACGGGCCGTCTCCTCCCTCGGCATCGTCTTCCAAAGCTGACGCCCCCAGATCGGGGTCGTCGACGTCGCTCTCCACCCGGTCGGCGAGGAACTTGCGGGTCGGCCCCGCGGTGCCGGCTGATCGATGGAGGAGGGAATTCTGACCAAAGCCGACTGGTCATGTTGGACAAGATAAACTCGGCAAGGAAGAAGACAATTCAAAGAAAGAAGGAAAAAGGCAACTCACTATGGGCGGGGGGGGGGGGGGGGGGGGGGGTGGCGCGAGAGTATGGCTCCTTGCCAAACCGCCAGTCCTCCAGGAGCTTGCTGTCCGAGAGGTAGTTCACCATGTAGGCCACCTCCTCGTGAGGCATGTCCTTGGTGCACATCCGACTCGGGTCACGGTGCCCGCTCATTTGGCATATCATGTGGGGGCGACCTTGGAGCGGGAGAACTCGACGTGCCACGAAGGCAGCCAGCAGGTCTGGACCAGTCAAGCCCTCCGACTGCGTCAGCACTTGGAGTCGCGCGACGGCGCCGGCTCCCGCAGGCGTCAGCGACTTGGCCCGGTACGACCAGTTGGGCAGTCTCCCAGCCGGCAGGCCAGCTTCGAAAGCCGGCAGGTTGACCCAATGGCCCCTCGCAAAGACGCTCTTGACGTAGAAGTACGAGCGCTGCCACATCTTCACCGACTTTATCAGCTTGATGGCGGGGAAGGGGTTGTCAGCCCCCAATATCCGCACAGCGATGAAGGCGCCGCATTGAGTCGGCACGCCTGCAGCCTGGGTGCCGAGCTTGGAGAAGAAGAACTCCCTCCAAAGCTCGAGGGTGGGGAGGACTCCGAGGAAGCCTTCGCACAAAGCCACGAAGGCGGACAGCAGCACCACCGTGTTGGGCGTGAGGTGGTGCGGCTGGAGGCCGTAGAACTCCAGAAAAGAGCGGAAGAAGCTGCTCACCGGCAGCCCCAATCTGCGCAGGCAGTGCGAGCGGAAGATGACCCGCTCGCCCTCCTCCGGCGCTGGGGAAATCTCCCCCCTCGGCACAAGACACACCCGCACGTAATCTTCGGCGGGGAGCCGACGAGTCTTGCAGAGGAACTCAATGTGGTCGTCGTGAACTTCTGTGCCGTCCCAGGTGCCGGAATGCACCGAGGGAGGCGCGGCGACAGAAGAAGAACTCATCACCAGCTGATCGCCGCGGCGTTCGGCAAAGCTTGGGCGCGCGGCGGAGCAAGGAAGAAGAAGAAGGAGAAGAGCAAGGAGTAGTGGGAAGAAGGGGCGCGCGTGCTCTGCCGCGCCCCCTCCTCCCCCTACTTATAGCCTCATGGGCTGCGAAGCCGAGGGGGCGCTCATGGGATTTACTACGCCCACGACCCCACGACCCCCACGTTTCCACGACAAAGTTACTGCGGGCAGTAACTTCACAAGAATCCCAACCGTCCGCTCGGGCCACAGCGGATCCGCTCAAGCGCCGAGGCATGGTAGTGGCGGGCCCCTCCTACGCGCCTGTCCCGTCACGCGCGTAGGCTGGCAGACTGGCCCGGCCGCGCGTTGCCACGTGACAGGCCCGGAACGGGCGGCGGCCTGGAAGCTTAGCCGGCACGCTACTTGGATCCCGCCATGACGTTCGAAATACTGTGCAAATCAGAGTTGGGCGAGTCCGACTCCTTCTAGTCGGCCCGGCAGAATTCGAGCAAGAACCATGAGTCGAGCACCCGGAAAGAGAAACTGTTGAGGCTTCTCGGCCGATCGTCCGCGGCGCCTCACCAGCTTCGGGGACTACTGTCGAAGTAATGGGCTACGGGTAGGCTAACCCGAGCCCCAGAACCTTTCAAGACATCGGGGCAGGCTGCGCCCCTCAAGACCCCAGGATGAAGAGTCGCCTTTTGAGAAGTCGGCGGCAAGGCAGCCGAGTCCCCAGGACGACTTCAGGATAAGCCGACTCCTGACTGGCGACTTCCAGAGAAGCCGGCTTTGGGGAGTCAGCCCGCGACTCCAACAAACCCCATGCCCTCATCAAGAGGGACGGGACGGGGAGTGGCTACAGTCAAGCCCACTCCCACCCCTTTCCAAAGGTAGGCATGGCCACAGTACGCCGTACCCGTGGAGATCTCCGTGCAGCGTGGCACTATTGTCGTGCCGGCCCTGACATCAGCACCAAAGGACCAAATCCTGCGCCCACAACGGCTTGTCTGTACGACCCTGGGGCGGCGGGTCCCACCAGCCAGTGAGACCCTCGGAGACGGCAAGTGCGCTCCCTAGTCGGACCCGTAGGGACTCGGTCCTCGAGAGTCGGCCAGATCCTCCCCCGGGGCCCACACGCCATTAATCAGATGTGACAGAGAGTGGCAATAGTGATCGCCCGCCAGGCGGCGGGGCTGTTGCCACGACTCCATGACCAAGCCAGAGTCATCAGAAGCACGGCTACAGTAATCAGCAGCCGGCAAGACCCGCCCGCGGCGGACGCGGCCTGTCGGCTCCGTACCTAATCAGTCAGCGGGGCCCACCAGTCGGCGGGCCCTAGCAGTCGGCGGAGAAGACGGAGGCCGGAGGCACTGACGGCTGGGCCCGCATCCCGCCGGATTACCATTGTACCCCTGGGGGTAGGCCTATATAAACCTCCCAGGGTACCCATGCAAGGGGGTTGGAATCCATTAGGTCTAGACCAGATCATATAGGAGGGAGAGAGCTAGCCTTGCCCTCTCCTACCTCTAGAAAACAGCTCAAGGAGCAATCGTGTAAACACTTTGCCATAGTGATCATGCGGAGACCCCGCAGAGCAGCAGTAGAGGTATTATCTCCCCGGAGAGCCCTGAAGCTGGGTAAGATTCGCCAGCGTGCATGTCTACGCCTCATCCCGTTTCCAGGCACCGGCGACGTTCTACTCGCCCCCACCATGATAAGCCATCCTTTGGCATATATCGCACCCAACCCCCGACACCTCTACTTGACTAGCTCATTGAACATGGTTTAGTTTCCTAGCCATAGAGATGAGTTGTCATTTGATTGACGGGATCACATCGGTAGAGAATGATGTGATTGACTTGACCCATCCGTTAGCGTAGCACGATGATCGTTTAGTTTGTTGCTATTGCTTTCTTCATGACTTATACATGTTCCTATGACTATGAGATTATGCAACTCCCGAATACCGGAGGAACACTTTGTGTGCTACCAAACATCACAACGTAACTAGGTGGTTATAAAGGTGCTCTACAAGTGTCTCCGATGGTACTTCTTGAGTTGGCATAGATCAAGATTAGGATTTGTCACTCCGATTGTCGAAGAGGTATCTCTGGGCCCTCTCGATAATGCACATCACTATAAGCCTTGCAAGAAATGTAACTAATGAGTTAGTTGTGGGATGATGCATTACAGAACGGGTAAAGAGACTTGCCGGTAACGAGATTTAGCTAGGTATTGAGATACCGACGATCGAATCTCGGGCAAGTAACATACCGATGATAAAGGGAACAACATATGTTGTTATGCGGTTTGACCGATAAAGATCTCCGTAGAATATGTATCAGCCAACATGAGCATCCAGGTTCCGCTATTGGTTATTGACCGGAGACGTGTCTCGGTCATGTCTACATAGTTCTCGAACCCGTAGGGTCCGCACGCTTAATGTTCAGTGACGATCGGTATTATGAGTTTATGTGATTTGATGTACCGAAGGTAGTTCGGAGTCGGATGTGATCACGGACATGACGAGGAGTCTCAAAATGGTCGATACATAAAGATTAATCTATTGGACGACTATATTCGGATACCGGAAGTGTCTGAGGTGATTTCCGAGAAAACCGGAGTGTCGGAGGGTTACCAGAACCCCCGGGAGAAGTAATGGGCCACATGGGCCTTACTGGAGAGAGAGAGAGAGAGGGCCGGCCAGGGCAGGCCGCACGCCCCTCCCCCTCTGGTCCAAATTGGACTAGGTAAGGGGGGCGGCGCCCCCCTTTCCTTCTCCCTCTCCTCCTTCCTTTCCCCCTCCTAGTAGGAGTAGAAAATGGGAGTCCTACTCATACTAGGAGGAGGACTCCTCCTGGCGCGCCCTGCAAGGGCCGGCCGGCCTCCTCCCTTGCTCCTTTATATACGAGGGCGGGGGGCACCCTAGGACACACAATTTGATTGTTTCAAGCCGTGTGCGGTGCCCCCCTCCACCATAATCCACCTCGATCATATCGTAGCGGTGCTTAGACGAAGCCCTGCATCGATAGCAACATCATCGCCGTCATCACGCCGTCGTGCTGACAGAACTCTCTTGTGAAGCTCTGCTGGATCGGAGTTCGTGGGACGTCATCGAGCTGAACGTGTGCTGAACTCGGAGGTGCCATACATTCGGTACTTGGATCGGTCGGATCGTGAAGACGTACGACTACATCAACCGCATTCTCATAATGCTTCCGCTTATGGTCTACGAGGGTACGTGGATGATACTCTCCTCTCTCGTTGCTATGCATCATCATGATCTTGTGTGTGTGTGTGTAGGAATTTTTTTGAAATTACTACGTTCCCCAATAGAAGATGGCCGGGGCGCGGGGGAGGAAAATTAATTTGGGGATAAGTCACCCATAGCAGTAGTGCGGCCCTAGAAAGAGTGATACTGTTATTGGTCTTAGCAGTAGCGTTGACTGTAGACCAGCGCTACTACTATACCTAGCCTGCCGGCAACAGTATGGCAGTTATAGTAGTAGCGCTTTTTACCTGGGACGCGCTACTGCTACTTATATAGTAGTAGCGGGCTTGCACACAACGCGCTACTGGTACTTAGCAGTAGCGCATGTTTTTTGACCATCGCTACCAGTAAGCTTCTGTGTATAAAGTTTTCCCTAGTAATGTCCGGTGTTAGAAGTAGTTCCAATGTTCAAAAATTAAGAAGCGCTTACATACTTTCATCTTCAAGAATTATAAGTCATTCGATTTTCATGGAAAGAACAAAACGTTTTTATGCACTCTATGATTAAAAAATCAGGATTAGTTCTTGAAATTTGCAATTTTTTATATATCACTGTTTTTTCTGTACAGTGATGAAATGATCATTTTACCTTGGAACTTCACTAATTTTTAACATTATTAAAAACATTTCTAAGGTTTTGAACACTTTGATTGTTTGCTAGTATGCACTATTCGAATCAGGAATTTGTGGAGATATTTTGTCATGTCCATGTTGTTCCTTCCTGACAATTTTCTTGTATTCAAAATAGTTTGTAAATACAATATGGAAAGTTTGCCAAATGTAAATCTATGTTCACAAACAACAGATTACCATGGGCTAAAAAAAACTGATTTTAGTGACAGATCCTTTGACAGAGTTCACAATACAGAATAAACAGACTAAAAAAGTTGTAGGAAATCTAATAAACCTAATAGACAATACAATTTTTCATCAATTTTGAATTATTTAGACATTTCCTCGTAGTACAAGTAATTTCACTATGAAATACTGTTGTGGAAGCGTTAGTTGTACATGAAAGATCACCTAATCATATGATGTGTTCCCCGCTATCACTATCCTTCTCCGTAAGATAGAGACAATTAGCTCCAGACAGCTATGAGAAAAATGTTCTCCGTCACTATTTTGACATTATACAACTTTTTTAAAAAGAGGAATATATTAATATCACGAAGATACCAATTACACCCGCCCTCTGCACCTACAAGATGTCGCAAAGACATCCTCAATGCACACAACCAAAGGAAAAAATAAAAAGAAAGAAAAAAAAAGGTCCCGCCACATTGATGGACTCCTCTCAGCAGCCGCAGACAAACCACCACCAAATATAGCACCAAAAAAACATAAAAGGTCTCCAACAGCAACTCCTCCAAGAAGGAAACAGTGCACAAGCACGGTCGTTGCCCAATCCAAGATCTTAGGTTTTCACCCTGAAGAAGTCCGAGCTCTCAAAACAATTTCTTCAGCAAGGCAATTGCCAGGCACCACCAATGAAAGCCAGGCGTTAGGTTTTCACCCTGAAAATCCCGACTCGGCACTCGAGGAGCACCATCAAAAATGAATTCCTCTAGTGTTGCCGCCCCCACTTGACACCGCTGCTCCTGAGAGTTATCAAACACCTGGCTAACTCCATGGCCTCGAAGGCCCCGTCCGTCTAACTGATCCTCCGACCTCAGCAACCATGACCTTATCCACAGTTGTTTACACCATAGAAATCGAGAAGCCAACATGTCCCATGGTATCAATGAACAATAGAGATTCGTGTCTCGCCCTCTTGGAACCTCGTAGGATGAAATGGACGTGCACTAGCGAATTCTATCCGATCCAGATATCTTGGGTAATATCTCCCACAGTAGTTCTGGAACACGTCGGTGACCAGATCAAGGAGGACTGATCATGCAAGATGTTGCAGTGATGCGAGAGGAGCACGAGGACCGCCACCTTCAATATCACAGCAGCAGGCCCCCACGCCGCCCCGATCCAGCTCGCCACCACCCGACTGCAGCCATGGGCCGAGCACCGACCCATCCAGATCCATATCAGATCGGGGGGGGGTCGGTACCACCACGCGCTGCAGCACGCATGCAGCTAGCCCGCCGCTGCCCGACCGCAGCCATGGGTCGAGCACCAACCCAACCAGATCCAGATCAGATCGGGGGGGTCGATACCTCCACGTGCTGCAGCATGCACGCAACCGTCATCGTCCTCCCGTGCCTCTAGGCACCTGCGACCTGTGCGGAAGAGCGTAGCGCTGTCAGTCACTGCAAAAGCCCCCAACTCAATGGCAGCCACCCAAGACGCCAGATCCCCACCGCTGCCGGATCCGTGCGAGCTTTGCCTGACGAAGACCATGGGGTGGAGGAGAGGGGAGAGAGAGCACGAGGGAGGAGGCCTTGAGCAGGCGTGTTCGACGCCCCCCGAGTTGCCCTCGGGAGGACGACGTGGGGGTTGGGCCAGATGGGATCGGGCGCGGTTAGCCAACAAGTTACAAAAGTCCCTCAAACAGTGGCATTGGATTTATTATCTTGTTTAAGAGGGTGGACTAGACGAATCAAGATGCCGCAAACAAGAGGTTGGCACCCGTCGTGTTTTAAGGGGTAGGGGGTTCCACCCAGGCAGAGAGCACATCTGAATTTTTCTAACTCATGATTGACCCATAATTAGCTCGATAGTCTACAGATCCATCGAGGAAGGGTTGATGAAAATAGGCACATCATCAGAGTATAGAGAAAAAGACACTAATTGGTAGCAACCCTGGCCTGCAAGATGGTGTTATATTTGTGTTGAATATTATGTACGCAAGGGGTTACGTGGATTTGGAGTTGTAATTGGTGTGGTGATGTACGAGTTGTGTAGGAGTCGGACACTTGTATCCTAGGCCTCTTATATACGGAGGGGCACCACACGTTGTAACCCATGACGACTTGATAGTAACAGGTACGCGGGGGAACCGACGGCTTGCGCCGGTGCCCGGACGGCCGGTGTTGTGGTATCGCGGGGAGGAGCGCCCGTAGTCATGCCCCGGGGATGTAGCCATATCGGTGAACCTCGTTAACAAATATCGTGCCTCGGTGTGTCGTCTATGATCTTGCATTAGCGTTTTATTCTAACAAGTGGTATCATGAGCAAGGTTGCGAGAAGGCTATGCGAAAGATCATCCAGAGGTACGAGGATCATGCTCGATAGGTGCCATGGAACGTCCGATTGGTGCAAGGTGGAGTATGGCGGCGATCGCGGAGGTGGTCGTTGGTGTCGGACACTTCAGGCAGGAGGCCTGGACCGTTCGATGGGTTGCGGTCGGTAAGGATCGGCTAGACATGGCGATCGGAGCGGCGTAGTGGCTGTTGAAGACGTTGCGGAGACGACAGATTCGGCTCGCGATCAGACCGGCGACCAGACGTGGGGGACGGCCGAATAGATCGAAGTGTGAGAGCATCGAGATGATGCGCTCGGTGTTATACAAGGGCGGCGACGCGGCACTGCGAACGGATTGTGTCGGCGACGCGCGTGGCCAGGGTATGGCACGGCTCGTGCAAGGATTATGCGCGAGGTGGCGATGGTTCCGGCAGGGTTGGCATACGGTGGTTACGCGCGACGAGGCTGAATAGATTGCTGGCGAAGATCAAGATCAGAGACTAGGCGAAGTTGTTCGTCGAGATCAGCGGCAGATTTTTCCCGAGGTACACGGACAGAGGAAAGGAAAAACTCTAAAATAAACCTTGAATTTATAGACAAAAGCTAAATCAAACCCCGAAATCAGCACACTGAACTTTTTGATCTGGTCTATTTTAAACCTTGAGCGCGTTACCAAACAGGGATTGCGGATGTGGCAGCTCAAACCCAGGATTTGGTTGCGACCCGACACGACTGGGCCGGCCCACAATGCGCGACGCATGGACCTGACAGGGATTCGGCTATGACAGAAGGCCACTGGGCCTTTTTTCCGTTACGCGCGACTTACGAAAAGTCTAAAAAAGAGAGTGTACAGTGAGTCGAACGACCTGGCGGTGCAAAACTCGTATTGCTTACCACTCCCACAGCAAGCTATTTCTGTGATGGACAATAGCGAGTTTGTTTAACATATAACAGCGCCGAGATTTGGAAACATCTCGGAAATTTTATGAAACATTTTCTTGAAAATTGTCAAAACAAAATTGAAATCCGAACATTTTCGCGAATTTTTGGAATTTCGATCTTTTTTAAAAAACACAAACAAATATTGAAAACATGAACCCTTTTTAAATCACCAAAAGATTTTTTTGAAAAAACTGATTTTTTTAAAACTTGAACAAAATTTTAAAGTGCGACAAAATTTGAAACCTGAACAAATATTTTAGATTTGTTCCCATTTGTAACAGAATAGAAAGTGCTCACACTTTAATTTTTTTGAGGTTTTAAAAACATGTTCCCATTTTTATATAAAAATGTGTACGTTTCAAAACATTTTTTAATTTTCTTTTGTTTTCTTGAAAATTTTCAAAAAAATTGGAATGAACATTTTGTTCAAACATAAAGAAATTTTGCAAACGAGACTATTTTTTTAAACCTGAACACTTTTTGAAAAAAAAACTTGTTGTGGTATGTAATTAAATAGTTTCGTGCTTCTTTGTTTCAACTAATTGTTGTCTGTTAGGTTGGCTAGCGGGATGGTTTTTGAAGCACCAGCACCCAAGTTCAATTCCCTTGAGTCTCAATTTTTAAATCACCTCTTATGAAAAGGAAAAAACACACTTCACCTGGTGGGCCGGCCCAGTCGCGTCAGGCTGCAGCCCAGACCTGCCGACAATCCCATTGAAAACAGGCAAAGGTTCAAAATTGACCGGGATCAGAGAGTTCGGTGTGCTAATTTTAAGGATTAGAAGTTTAGGGTTTGATTTAGCTTTCGACTACAAGTTCAAGATATTTTTTAGATTTTTTTGTTTCGACAACGTGCGGCAGCAGGTCTCCGTTGGCCGCGTGCGCTAACGCGTGTTGATGGAGGAGCTACAAGATTGGCAGCGATTGCATGGCGGTTTCTAAATAAACAAAGGAAAGCTAACGTACGTGCTGGTGCAGTTGTTTGGTTTGGTATGCAAATGCATCTTGGGCCCACTTTTTTGGGTAAAGGCTGGTCAAAATTATACTTGAGTCAGGAGACTTGTGCAGGCCGTGTCCGTGAGGCTTTGAAACTCGTTTTCGGTGTCAAGCAAGGGGAAAAAGGGCCGGGTCTACCAGCGGTAATAAAAGGCTGGGAACGTCGAGACGAACAGGCACGAAAACCAGTCTGCGAGTTCAGGAAAAGGTGGCGCAGTCAGTTTCAGCGAAGATATTCATCTACGTGTTTCGGCGACAGGTTCCACGGAAATTTTTGAAGGGCAGACAGAGACTTTGTGCTGGTCATATTTCTTGGTAGATCGCGAACTACGGCATGGCTTCAGACGAGGAATACGGGATCAGTGATCTTTTTTCTGAGGAAGTCGCACAAGAAAACAAGGGCGGTAAGACCGGCGGCAAAAGGTTGGTTAGATCACGGCTCGGCATGGCGCCGTGGTTCACCAAGTTTGATTTGGAGAAATTTGATGGCACGGGTAACTTCGGTCTATGGCAGACAAGAGTCAAGGATATTCTGGCGCGGTAGGGAATCTTGAAGGGTTTGCAGGAGACGAAGCCGGCCAAGGTTGACAACGATGCGTGGGAGAATATGCAAGTGCAGGTGGCCGCTACCGTACGGCTTTGTCTTGCGGATCAGGTCATGTATCATGTCATGGACGAGGATTCTCCTAAGGGAATTTGGGACAAGTTGGCAAATCGTTATATGTCCAAGTCAACGACCAATAAGTTGTATTTGAAGCAAAAGTCCTATGGGCTGAAGATACAGGAGGGGTCGGATCTTGTGAAGCATGTGAATGCCTTTAATCAGTTGGTCACAGATCTAGCGCGTTTGGATGTCAAGATTGAGGACGAGGATAAGGCACTAATTCTTGTTTCGTTGCCACCGTCCTATAAGCATTTGGTCATTACAGTAACACATGGAAAGACAACCGTCAATAATGAGGAAGTCACTGTAGCATTGCTTGGACATGAGTTGAGGAAGCAAAAGAATGCTAAAGGGGAGAGTACTCAAGGTTTGGGGTTGGCAGTTAAAGGTTATCAGCTCAGGAAGGGACAAGAGGCGCAGAAGAAAAATAAGAAAAAGGTGCAGTGCTACAGGTGCAAGGACTGGGGACATGTAAAGAGGAAATGTCCAGAACTAAAGGGTGGGGCAAGTGCTAATGCGGCTACTCGTGGTGATGACTCAGACAACAGTAGTGATGTTCTCGTAGTATCAAACAGGCGGTCAACAAAAGTTGAAGCATGGATGTTGGATTCAGCTTGCTCTTTTCATGCGACGCCCAACAAGGAATGGTTCTCTTCGTACAAGTCTGGTGAGTTTGGTTTAGCCTATGTGGGCGATGACACAGGTTATCGTGTTGCTGGAGTAGGTGACATCAAAATCAAGATGTTTGACGGAGTTGAGCGGATGCTTCGAGGAGTCAGGCATATGCCAGGGCTAAGGAGGAATCTAATTTCGCTTGGTGTTCTTCATGATGGTGGTATGAAATTCTGTTCTGATCAGGATAAGAAGACCATTAAAATTATGGAAGATGGGGTGACCGTGATGATAGGAGAGAGGACGGCTTCGCATCTTTACAAATTGCAAGGGAGCACTATTGCAGGTGGAGCCATGGAGAGTGGAGCTGCAGGAGTAGCAGTGGAGTCCCATGGTGGCGGCGGGTCTAACCTGTCAGGTAGCTCTGAGTAAGCTAAAAAGAAGACAACCCAAGTCCGGAGTACATGGAGGTTCGAGCATGGACGACTTCTAAGTGGTGGAGAATATTCGTCAAGATGGAGTTTGTATATTTGTGTCGAATATTATGTACGCAAGGGGTTACGTGGACTTGGAGTTGTAATTGGTGTGGTTATGTACGAGTTGTGTAGGAGTCGCACACTTGTATCTTAAGCCTCTCATATACGGAGGGGCACCACACGTTGTAACCCATGACGACTTGATAGCAACATGTACGCGGGGAAGCTGATGGCTTGTGCCGGCGCCCGGGCAGCCGGTGTTGTGGTATCTTGGGGAGGAGCGCCCGTAGTCATGCCTTGGGAATGTAACCATATCGATGAACCTCGTTAACAAATATCATGCTTCGGTGTGTCGTCTATGATTTTGCATTAGCGTTTTATTCTAACAGATGGATCAACACAGCAAAGTCTTGAAGAAGAGCTCATGATGGGTCGATAGAAAGGATGAAAAGCATAGGGACGAACTCTCCTAAATTTCCTAATACCTCCCAATCCTAGTCTTTTGGCGTGCACCACCACTCATTCACCATCAGGTTTCACTTGCATTATAGTAAGTTGATTTGCTGGTAGGTTTATTAGCCTCCTACATCGATGATATTGACATATTTCCATGTTGTCTCTTCATCTCATTCCGCACTACTTAGCCCCTCTATCTGGCTCCTTCGCAATGTTGGATACATACCTTTGTTCCCACCACTTATAAAGGAAACTAGGGTCTTTAAATCCATATTTTAGTACTCCCTTTGATCCAAAATAAGTGTCCACGACACTTATTTTCAATCAGAGGGAGTGTAATATTTCAAGTGCAGGAATCATAAGAGGCACTTTATTGTGCTACTGCTTGCACTTGCCTACTGCATGAATTTATGTATTGGACTGTACCCATAAAACCTGAGTGTGCTGCATTTCAAAACATGTTTTTCCAGCTCTCCAATACTTAGTCACTGAAATTTGCAATTGTTCTTAGAAATTGACAGACGTGTGCAACTGGAGACTATTTTTCGTATAATTTAATGTGTTTGTTAATACTCCTTTCAAGGGTGAAACTAAGCCATCTGCGGTTATTGAATTCATTCCACTCCTTAATTCTGAGCTCATTGTAGGATTGGTGGGTATTTCAGAAGAAATTATTGGAGCTATGCAAAAAAAGGAAGAGAGTCCCGTAGCGCTCTCTCCCCGTAGCGCTCTGCACCGGTAGCCACTCCGGCTCCGGCGGCCACCGCCCCCGCGCCGTGTCCCACTCCGGGGCCGGCGGACACCTCACCATCCCCTCCCTCGCCGCCTCGCCATGGCTTCGCGGGTTTCTCTGTCAGGCTCGTCCTCGTCATCGTCGAAGCTGTCTTCCCCGGCTTCCGCGCCGGTACCGCCCCGGGTGCAGGCCTCGCCCGTTTTGCTGCCACCCCGTCCTCAGCTCAGATCCATCGTCGTCATGCCAGTGGTGGGCACGGCCTTCGATCTGCTGGTCCAGGGCGGGGCCGCCGGCCCTTCTCGTCCGCCTCAGGTGGAGGCGGGCTGGCAGACCAAGAGGAGTCGTCGGCCAAGAGGGCCGCCTACTCGCCCTACCTTCCCTCGGCGGCGTCGCCAGGCCCACCGCATCTTAGCTGCGCCCCGTCCGCCGCTGGAGTCAAGGATGCCGACAGAGCTCTTCGGTTGTTGCTACAACTATGGCAAGGATGATGGCCACATCTCGGCGGAGTGCCGGAACCCCAGCTTCTGTGTTCGGTGCAGGGGAGAAGGGCACATCTCGCGAGGCTGCATCCGCCCCCGAAGCCCATCCCCGGTGGAGCAGCCGTCGCGTCCCCCGCCGGCCCTTCTCCACAGGGCTTCTTCTGCTGCTGTGGTGGCGGCCGCCTCCCCCCTGTCTCGTCGCGCCGCTCAGTGTCGGTTCTGCCCCCCCCCCTCCAGGCCCTCCGCCTATGGGCGCTGTCAAACTGTGGACGGATGTGGCGAGGGCGTCGTCTGCGTCGGCGCCGCGTGACTCGCCGGCTTCGGGCCATGGACAGGGCCCGGAGTTCTCTGTCCCGTTTGGCCCAGCTGTTATGGCCCCATGGCACTCGCTGTGCGCTCAGGTGGATCCGGTGGAGGCTTCTTTCCTGGAGGCGTCGGAGGACATACGGATGATGGAGGCGGAGCTCACCCGTGTTGTGCTCATCACCGTCACCGGCACCCACCCCGACGTGGATTTGGCGTCTGCGGCGGTTGCTCTTCATCGCGAGTTTGATATCGGCCCGGAGGACATGTCGATTCGAGCATACTACCCTGAAGATTTCCTCGCGCTCTGCAAGAATGGGGCTCTCCGGGAGCGCATGGTGCGCGCTGGTAGGGCGTCGGCTTCCTGGTTCGAACTGAAGCTTCGGCCTTGGATCCGGCAAGCTCAAGACACCACGGCGCATCTGCCTTTCTTGGTTCCTGTCTCGCTTCATGGAGTTCCGGCTCATGCGTGGAGCCAGAGGACGGCGGCGGTGATCCTGCGTGGCCTGGGTTTCGTGGTGGGGGTGGATGATAGCACGGCGCGCCGCCTCGACATGGCTGATTTCAGAGTATGGCTGCGAACTGACCGCCCAAGATCGATTCTGAGGCGCCGGCTGCTCTACATTGATGAACCACGGCGAACTCTTTGGGCAAGCGAGCCGAGCCGGCGCGTGTCTTCTGGAAGGTGTGCGACCACACTGTGGTATCCCATTGAGATCAGCGTTCTGGCAGAGCCGACATTGGTGGATTCGGAGGAGGTGGAAGTATGGCCGCCACCGCCGCTGTCGGTGTCAAAACCGGCGGATCTCGGGTAGGGGGTCCCGAACTATGCGTCAAGGCCGGATGGTAACAGGAGACAAGGGACATGATGTTTTTACCCAGGTTCGGGCCCTCTCGATAGAGGTAATACCCTACTCCTGCTTGATTAATATTGATGATATGGGTAGTACAAGAGTAGATCTACCACGAGATCAAGGAGGCTAAACCCTAGAAGCTAGCCTATGGTATGATTGTTGTATATGGAGTTGATGTCCTACGGACTACAACCCTCCGGTTTATATAGACACTGGATAGGGTTAGGGTTACACAGAGTCGGTTACAATGGTAGGAGATCTTGAATATCCGCATCGCCAAGCTTGCCTTCCACGCCAAGGAAAGTCCCATCCGGACACGGGACGAAGTCTTCAATCTTGTATCTTCATAGTCCTGGAGTCCGGCTGAAGGTATAGTCCGGCTACCCGAACACCCCCTAATCCAGGACTCCCTCAGTAGCCCCTGAACCAGGCTTCAATGACGACGAGTCCGGCGCGCAGATTGTCTTCGACATTGCAAGGCGGGTTCCTCCTCCAAGTCCTTCATAGAAGATTGTAAACACCAAGAGTAGTGTCCGGCTCTGCAAAATAAGTTTCCACATATTGCCATAGAGAGAATAATATTAACACAAATCAAATCTGCTGGCGTATTCCGCAGTGCGTCATCACACTACGGCCAAGTCCTTTACTCGAATCGTTTTTACTTTTCCACCTCAGCACGTTTTGGGAGGAGGTTTCCTTGGCACGTCTTGTCAAAGCAGAGATCGTGTACCCCTTTTACGGGATTCTCATCAATACGGACGTGGGTAACCCAACCGCGCCATTTATCACGGCGCTTGGGAGGCAAGCGAGTTTTACTAGGCTGGTGGGGACGCACAACCGCATCCGCCCATATAAGGGGATAAGGATCCACCTTTTTACCTATGCCTTCTTCCTCCTTTGCCTATCCATCTCCTGCGCACTCGAGCTCCAGCGCCCAAGCCCGCACTTCCCACCTCAACCTTCTCCGGCAATGTCCGAAGCGGGAGGCAAGTGGATGGTCTCCTCCGCCACAGAGGGCCAAGTCAAGAAGCTAAGGAAGGCCGGATACCTATCTAAGGACATCGCGCACCGGCTTCCTGAAAAGGGGCAGCTTCTCCCCACCCCAAGGCCCCATGAGAGGGTAGTATTTCTTCCCCACTTCCTCCGCGGACTGGGTTTTCCACTCCACCCATTTGTCCGGGGGCTCATGTTCTACTACGGCCTGGATTTCCACGATCTGGCCCCGAACTTCATCCTCAACATCTCGGCGTTTATCATCATGTGCGAGGCTTTCCTCCGCGTCCGCCCTCATTTCGGCCTCTGGCTCAAGACCTTCAACGTCAAGCCCAAGGTGGTGCGCGGCAGCCAGGCGGAGTGCGGAGGCACCATGGCGGGCAAGATGGCCAACGTCCTATGGTTCGAGGGCTCTTTTGTGGAGACCCTAAAGGGGTGGCAATCCGGGTGGTTTTACATCACCGAGCCACGCGATCCGAAATGGATCGCAGCCCCCGAGTTCCGATCCGGACCCCCACGCGGCTTATGTCCTGGAAAGAGACGGGCCTGTCGTGGGGTGACGAAAAAGAGGTGACCGGATTGCAAACATGCATCCAGTCCCTGGTGAACAAGCCAATCCGGCTTGTTAATGTAATTCAGGTTATGCTCGTTCGCCGGATCCTCCCGTGCCAACAACGGGATTTTAATCTATGGGAGTTCGACCCGGCGCAGCACCAAACCCTTAGCAGGATCTTCGACACGACGTACGAAGATGCCTGGAAGGTGCTATTCAAGGGCGCCGAGGCTCCCGCATCTGCTTCCAAGGACCGCGGATACAGCTCGCAGCGTCACGCTAGAGAGGTAAGCTATCTTCACCTTTTACATGATGTTAAGCTTTTTTCATAGTTTGACTCTATGCGGGATCTAAACTCCCTTACCATTGACAGGCTTGGCGGGCGATATCCGGACCGATTAACTGTCCGGCTCCGCTACCCGAAGACCCAGCCCCAGCTTTACTAGTGAAGCTGCTGGTTCCGGCGCCTTATGTGGTGCCGGAGAAGAAGGCCAAGAAGAAGAAGACCACGGGGACTCGAAAGAGTGCCCGTAACGTGGTGGTGTCGGACTCGTCATCCGACGAGTCCGAGACGCCCTCTTCCCGTGAAAACGAGGAGGAAGAAGAAAACTCTCCCCCCCCAGCGGAGGGAGGAGAGAAGAGGAAGGCCGCCCCAACGGGGGAGGCCGAGGGGTCTAGGAAAAGGAAGACCCCCCGCCGGACTACTCCCCCGACGCCGAAGAGGGCGAAGAGGAGTGGCCAAGCAGGGCCAAGCGTCCGGCAAAATCGTAAGTTCGGATATCAGAGTAACTCATGATGTTCCTTTGTTGCACAGCTTTCCCTAATGTCGAACGTAATTATGCAGCCCGCCCCGGGCCGAATTCAACGAATCGTCGGGCGGCTCCCTGGACTCATCGGACGTGAACTCAGTTCCGCCCGCTGTCTCCCCCCGCACTGCAGACGACGCCGAAGTGGCGTCGCGACAAGCTCCGGGGCAGGAGGAGGTGGTCCCGGAGGAGCCGCAAGGCAACCTCCCGGACTCCAGGAGTGAAGGGGATAAGGCCCCCCAGGGCTCCAAGTCCGGCTTTGTGCCGGACACCGCGCCGGAATCTTCCATAGTTCCGGACCACGGTAGGCGAACTCCTTCCAAGAGGAGCAAGCCTTCTGAGCCGGCGGCCTCCGTCCAACCGGAGGTGCCGGACAATCTGCTGGAGGTGCTTGACGGCGCCTCCGTCGACGAGGGGCACCGTACTATTATGAGTACGGTGATCCAGAAGGTTCGGTCTGCCAAGAGCGGACTGACTGAAGCTTGCGCTAGCCTTCTAACAGGCTTCGAGGTAAGTAAAAATATGTAAAAATATTACCGCATAGACAATAGCCCCTGATGCTCTGTTTGGCGTTCGGAAAGAAAAGACGAATAGAGGATCTATTAAATTTCGCAGGAGTCTAACAAAAAAGAGTCAATATGCGTATGCAGGCTTCGCTGCTATCCACCGCCGCACTGACTGCGGAGGTGGGTGTCCTGAAGCAGGACCTCGAGCAGACCGAGCAAGAGCTCGGCCTTGCCAAGCGGCGGCTCGAGGAGAAAGAAGGTAAGAAATACCTTATAGAAAAAGTGCCTATAAAAAGGCGTGATTGCAAAAAAATAATAGGACTGTACTGCTTATCGTAGGGGCCACGACTGAGGTGGCAACCCTTAAGCAGGCGCTGTCTGAGGCCGAAAAGAAAACGGCCGCGGAGCGCACCGAGCGAGACAGACTTGGGGCTCAGGTCGGCGAGGTGCAGCAAGAGCTTCAGGCTCTCATGAAAAAACATGAGAGTTTGGAGCTTGAGTCAAAGGCGCAAGCATCTGAGCTCGCGACGGCCCTTGAGACTGCCAAGTCTACCAAGGCCGAAGCCCAAAAGGCCCTCCAAGAGTTGGAGGAGATGAGGAAGATAGCGGCGGGTAAGGCATTCTTTATGCAAAGCATAAATATAAAAGTAAACTACTTGTTACTTACCCGAATCCGGAGCTCTCCAGGGGCATTCGCAGATCTTCCCCGCAGCGTATCCGACACCGCCGCATTCTACCGAGCTGAAGAGGGCAGCTCGACGGAGAAGGTGTTCTGGTCTCAGTATTCTGAGGCCGGACACCCTGTGCCCTTGAGTGACCAACTGAAACAGCTGGTCGAGCTCCACAAGGCGGCCGAACAGTCCATGAAGGGCTTCATAGTTTGGCTGTGGCCCGGAGAGGCCCTGCCTGGGAGCTATTTCAGGCTGGTGTGGCGGCTGGTGGAGGCCTGTCCGAGGCTCGAGGTCATCAAGCGCTCCGTCTGCATCGAAGGTGCCCGTCGGGCCCTTGCCCGTGCAAAGGTGCACTGGGGTAAGCTGTTCGGTGAGAAGCTTGTGAAGGACGGGCCGCCGCCGGGGAAGGAGCATCGCAAGCCCGAGAACTACTACAAGGATGTTCTTGCAGGTGCCCGCCTTGTGGCGGATGAATGTAACAAGGATGTGATTTTTGAATGAACTCGCTCGTGTTTATCCTGTGTGCTGAAAACTTGTTCATATGCGCTAAGCAATGCTTATTGAATTTAAAATATTACTTTCTGTGCGGTCGTTTATCAAAAAATTGAGAGATGGCCAGTCGTCGGCTTCTGCCCCCATGCCACTAGTGCTGGGGTGTTTGGGATAAACCTGAGCGCTCTTTTTCCCATAGTTGGGTCCTTCGAGGGAGGCGCTCAGCACAACGAACCAGGCAATCGGACTATAATGCTTGAACACTCTCACTTAGCCATAGAACTCTATAATTTTAAATTTCAGCGAAGCCCCTAGTTCGGAAGACCGAGTTCAGGGCACTATCCACGCCTTGGCCGGACAAAGCCAGCTCCTCGCTCAAAGCAGCATAAGTCTTTAGGGACTCGAAAAACCTCTCGAACAGCGACCGGTCTCTCGCCTCATCATGACAGTCAGTTTTAGCTTTCTCCACTGAGGTGCTTAACCCAGCTGAACCGGGGCACAATCGCAGTGGTTCTCCTAGTGCTACCTTAGCCGATATAGCGGAACGTAAGGCACCAAAACATAGGAGCCGGGCAAACCCAACTATTGACCCAAATCATGATTCGGAGCCGATGCATATAGTGCTATAAGTTCGGGGTGCCGCACTTGTGAAAGTGTACGGACTTCTCACACCATAATTAGGGGTACTGAAGCCCCTGGCGTGTTTGCCATACCATGGTGTACGGGTGCAATCATGTCATTTAATAAACATATATGTGAAAAGAGGATAATGCAAAAAATAGACAAAAAGCTATGCATTGTTTATAGAGAGGCTATTTATCAAAGCCGAACGATACAAATAGTGCGATAAGCAAAAAGATATTGGACTATTTAACATGTCCTGACCAGGGGCAGGCCCCGGAATTGTATTCAAAACAGGTATACTACTCATAACAGAGACCACCTGGGATTTCCATAATGCGGCATGGCTTGTCTGCCTCCCTGGATCTTGCATCGTTTGTGCGGCAGTCGAATTGCCGAACAGGTCGTCCGAAGTATGGAGTCCTGAAAGTAAGAAAAAATTAAAAAAAAGAATCCGGCAGCCCCTAGTAGGTTTTAAGCCGTATTTTGGGCATGCCGTTATTGTGCCCCTTCCCCTGTGCCCATGGTATTTCAAGGGCGTAGTTATGTACGCGAGGCACTGGTTTCGCTATGTCGCGAGAGCTGGGGTTGGGGCCGCATTGCTACGCCTGCTCAGAACGTGCCAGGCGATCGTGTTGTAGGTTACTCCGGGCGCGCTTGGCAGTGTCTGGCTTTTTAACGGCCGGACTAGAGAATTGCCTAAGAAGGCTGCTTTGTACTTCCACTGCGAGAGCTGCCGTGTGTTCCTCCGTACGGAGGGAGCATTCGGTGTTTCCGTTGACCGTGATTACTCCTCGAGGGCCTGGCATCTTGAGCTTGAGATATGCGTAGTGCGGCACCGCATTGAACTTTGCGAATGCGGTTCGTCCGAGTAGGGCGTGATAGCCACTACGTAACGGGACTATATCGAAGATTAACTCTTCGCTTCGGAAATTGTCCGGGGATCCGAAGACCACGTCAAGTGTTACTGAGCCTGTACAGTTGGCTTCTACACCTGGTATAACGCCTTTAAAGGTCGTTTTTGTGGGCTTAATCCTTGAGGGATCTATGCCCATTTTCCGCATTGTATCCTGGTAAAGCAGGTTCAGGCTACTGCCGCCATCCATGAGGACTCTTGTGATATGAAATCCGTCGATGATTGGGTCGAGAACCAATGCGGCAAAGCCGCCATGACGGATGCTAGTGGGATGGTCCCTTCGATCAAAAGTGATCGGGCAGGAGGACCATGGGTTGAACTTTGGGGCGACTGGCTCCATCGCGTATACGTCCCGTAGCGCACGCTTCCGCTCCCTCTTGGGAATGTGGGTTGCGTATATCATGTTCACCGTCCGCACTTGTGGGGGAAAGCCCTTCTGTCCATTGTTGTTCGGCGGCCTGGGCTCCTGCTCGTCGTCGCTGTGCAGCCCCTTGTCTTTGTTTTCGGCTCTTAACTTGCCTGCCTGCTTGGACACCCAACAATCCCTGTTAGTGTGATTGGCTGGCCTTTCGGGGGTGCCATGTATCTGGCACAAGCGGTTGAGTATTCGGTCCAAACTGGACGGGCCCTGAGTATTCTTTTTGATTGGGTTTTTCCGCTGACCAGATTTATAGCCTCTGAATCCGGCATTGACTGCCGTGTCTTCATTGCTGTCGCTGCTAACGCGGCGTTTTTGCTTATTCCGACGTGTCCTGCCACTTTTGTCCTTGGTATCCGAATTACCAGGGTTCTTTGATGAGTCGTTACTACGAGCTAGCCAGCTGTCTTCTCCCGCGCAAAAGCGGGTCATGAGTGTCGTGAGGGCTGCCATAGATTTCGGCTTTTCCTGTCCAGGTGCCGGGCAAGCCACTCGTCGCGGATGTTATGCTTGAAGGCTGCTAGGGCCTCTGCGTCCGGACAGTCAACTATCTGGTTTTTCTTTGTTAGGAACCGTGTCCAGAATTGCCTGGCCGATTCCTCTGGCTGCTGAATTATGTGGCTTAAGTCGTCGGCATCCGGTGGTCGCACGTAAGTGCCCTGAAAGTTGTCGAGGAATGCGGCTTCCAGGTCCTCCCAAGAACCGATTGAGTCTGCTGGCAAGCTGTTAAGCCAATGCCGGGCCGGTCCTTTAAGTTTGAGCGGAAGGTATTTGATGGCGTGTAGATCATCGCCACGTGCCATGTGGATGTGAAGGAGATAATCTTCGATCCATACCGCCGGATCTGTTGTGCCATCGTATGATTCGATGTTTACGGGTTTGAAACCATCTGGAATTTTATGATCCATTACTTCATCCGTGAAGCATAGCGGGTGTGCGGCGCCTCTGTACTGGGCTATATCACGACGCAGCTCGGAAGAGCTATGTCTGTTGTGTTCGGCCCGGCCGGATTTGTTGTATCCGGAGTGAAGATCATCGTCACGTGTCGTAGGGCGCCTGCGTGATCCGTAGATCGATCTTGTTTGTCTTGTCTTATCCTCCAATACGTCTCGCAGGTCTGGCGCATTTTCCCGTGCCTTAGTTGAGCGGCGTCGGGGCATGGCTTGGGTGGAGGGCCGAGAGGCCTCTCTGTCGCGGCCGCGAGGTGGCCGGTCTGCCATGTCGTGCACTGGTGATGTAGGTGCTTCCTCCTCTGATCGGGGTAGCGGCCTGCGCTTTGGGTAACTCTTGGAGGGGCGTTCGAGTTCATACTCTTTGGCCGCAAGGACTTCAGTCCATCTGTCAGCTAGCAAATCTTGGTCAGCTCTAAGCTGTTATTGCTTTTTCTTAAGGCTGCTTGCCGTGGCTAAAAGCCTACGTTTGAAACGCTCTTGTTCGGCGGGGTCTGATGGTACGACGAATTCGTCGTCATCGAGGCTTGCCTCGTCTTCGGAGGGAGGCATATAATTATCATCCTTGACCTCTCGGTCTGCCGCTCTCTCATGAGGGCTGGCTTCTCCATCTTCCTGTGCCGAATCTTGCTGGGGTGGGTGTTCTTCGGCGCTATCCGGGGTAGTATTATCTCCCGTGCCGGAATCACCGTTTTTGCTTTGGCAGGATTTAGAGCGGCGCCGCTGACGCCGGCGCTTTGGCTGTTTCTTGGAGGTGTCATCCCCCGCTGTTCCATCACCATCTCCATCTTTTGGAGTATCCACCATATATATGTCATATGACGAGGTGGCCTTCCAGCGCACTAAAGGTGCTGGTTCCTGTTCGTCTCCTACATCGTCGTCCATACCGTCGATGTCTTCGGAGCCGAAGTCAAGCATGTCGGTTAAATCGTCGACAGTGGCTACAAAGTGGGTGGTGGGTGGGCTTTGAACTTCTTCATCGTCCGTATCCCATCCTCGCTGACCGTAATCCAGCCAGGGCTCTCCTGATAAAGAGAGAGACTTGAGAGAATTCAGGATGTCGCCAAAAGGCGAGTGCTGAAAGATGTCCGCGGCGGTGAACTCCAATATCGGCGCCCAATCGGATTCGATTGGCAGGGGTGCGGGGGGGTCGGAGTCCGGGGAGGAGTCCGGATCCTCAGAGTCACGGGTCATGCAGAGTGCGGGGCTGGCGTTTGGCTCAATTGCCTTTGAGATTGCAGCCCCTGAGGTGACGTCCAACCGCTCATCCTCGATTCGCGCAATAGGCTCCGAGTTAGGGGTCGGAACCGGTGCGTGTGCGGCCTCCAGGACACTGTCCGAAGGCAGAGCTAGATCATGCCCCTCGAGATAGTGCGGCACGCTTGGCCGTGGCTCGAACCCGTCGAAGATCAAGTCTCCGCGGATGTCATCCGTGTAGTTTAAGCTTCCAAACCTGACTTGATGGCTAGGGGCGTAGCTTTCGATCTGCTCCAGGTGGCCAAGCGAATTGGCCCATAGTGCGAAGCTGCCGAAGACGAAGATCTGTCCGGGGAGAAAAGTCTCACCCTGGACCTCATCGTTGTTGATGATCAAGGGAGCCATCGGGCTTAAAGACGACGACACAGAGGAACTCTCAATGAAAGCACCAATGTTGGTGTCAAAACCGGCGGATCTCGGGTAGGGGGTCCCGAACTGTGCGTCAAGGCCGGATGGTAACAGGAGACAAGGGACATGATGTTTTTACCCAGGTTCGGGCCCTCTCGATGGAGGTAATACCCTACTCCTGCTTGATTAATATTGATGATATGGGTAGTACAAGAGTAGATCTACCACGAGATCAAGGAGGCTAAACCCTAGAAGCTAGCCTATGGTATGATTGTTGTATATGGAGTTGATGTCCTACGGACTACAACCCTCCGGTTTATATAGACACCGGATAGGGTCAGGGTTACACAGAGTCGGTTACAATGGTAGGAGATCTTGAATATCCGCATCGCCAAGCTTGCTTTCCACGCCATGGAAAGTCCCATCCGGTCACGGGACGAAGTCTTCAATCTTGTATCTTCATAGTCCTGGAGTCCGGCTGAAGGTATAGTCCGGCTACCCAAACACCCCCTAATCCAGGACTCCCTCAGCCGCCGTCGCTGCCCACTAGTGATGATGATGCGCGACAGCCTCATTCTGGTGGGGGTCGGGATGCCGATGGCGGGCCCCGTGGCAATGGGGGATCAGGTGGTTCTGGCGCTGCTGGACCGGTGGCGAGCGCGGCTGGTTCCTCGACGGCGGCGCCGCCGGGGGGCAGGCAGAGACCAATTCAAAACGCCCGCGCTCCGGTGGGATCCAGCTTCCGTCAGCGTGCGAGTGACAGCTGCATGGCTGAGGTCACGGGATCAGGTTTGGTGGCTGGGGCCAGCCTGGTCGTGGAGGAGAGCGGAGACCAGCCGATAACGGGTGGCCAAGTGTCACTGGTAGTGGAGGCTGGTCAGGTGGAGTGCATGCGAAGCGCGGGCAGCCCGACAACGGCTTGTCGGCTTGTGGCTCCGCAACCGAGGCGACATGCACCAGGGCCCGTTGTCTTCCCTGCATCTATGCAGCTTTCCAGATGGCGGGCGAGCGATGGCTTTGGGAGCGCGGACCGGATCGCTACAGGAGTCCAGTATGGTGGAGAGGCGCTGCTGGTTGGCGAGGCACTCTGCACCCTATCGGTCCAGGTGGGGTCCCTGACTCTGGACCTATCCGATCGGGATGGCCTTGCCTGCGCTGGCGGACCCACGGTGGGGGCATCGAGCCTTGGGATTTGTTCAGCGTCAGCCTATCAGGATATGGGGACATGCATGTGGATGGGACGCGCCCATGCAGGAGCCCATGCACATCACGAAGCGGTGAGCCACTGCACTTGGTGAAGGCCGTGCTGATGGATGGCGCACAAATGGAGGAGGCAAACACACAGCTCGACATGGGGAACGTGCAGCTCGAGGAGGAGGTGCCATGCACGCCCTTAGCACATGCTACGTTGTGCCCTGTGCAGGCCAATGTGGACGTCTTGTGCGAGGAGATGAGGGTGGAAATTGCACCCATTTTGGCAAGGCCGGTGAGTCGTGCTCCAGCGGACGGAGGGGGAAACCCGGCGAAGAACAGGAAAGTGGATTTGGCTCCTTCCAGGAGGAGTGCGAGGATAGCAAAGCATGCAACAACCAAACAACAACAAGTCATCATCAGGAAGTTATGCTTGGCGCATGAGGGTGAGGTGATCTCGGAGGAAGCCCTCTGCATGTACGTGGACTTGTTTTCTCGTACCCTTTCGGATGCTCACATCGTGGCCGTTCTTGCTCTCTTCATATGGGAGTCGCCAGCCCTTCCCCTGGCAGAGGAGGTCGTAGCCGCGTTGGCTTAGAAGGTGGTGAAATGGCATGGTGGCTCGGTGGCATTTCTCAATGAATGCACATCCCCTAAAAGTGATTGTGTGGAACGTGCGTGGTCTTAACGCGCCGGCTAGGAGAAGTGTCGTGTATCAAGTGGTTGCGCTGGCAAATCTAGCCATTGTATGTTTGCAGGAAACCAAACTGCATGATGTTTCGCTTGCGGTTGTACAACAATGCTTAGGTAATAAATTTGGGAAGTTCTTTTACTTGCCGGCGGTGGGTACTCGTGGAGGAATCTTGGTGGCCTGGGATGATTCTATCACGCAATTGTCAAACCCACACTATACAACTAATACGCTCACTGCGATTGTCAAAACATCAAATGATCAAGAGTGGTGGCTCACATGTGGTGGCTCACGCAATTTTTGCAGGAGCTTATGGAGATTAGGGACTTGCATGCGGGTCCGTGGATAGTTGCGGGGGACTTCAACTTGTTGGTAAATTAGGAGGACAAAAGCAATGACCGGATCAATCACACAATGATGAGTAGATTTTGCACCAAGCTTAATTCGCTCGAGTTGAAAGAGTTGTATCGCAATGGTCGGAGATATACGTGGTCAAATGAAAGGCAGCATGCAACTCTTGAGAAGATCGATCACGTCTTTGTTTTGAACGAGTGGGATGAGGCGTTCCCCTCATGCTTCCTCTCAGCGCTGGGGACGGCTATATCGGATCACTGCCCACTGATGCTGGATATGAACATGGAGATACACATACGAAAGCGCTTCAAGTTTGAATCTTTCTGGGTTAAGGCGGAGGGCTTTATGGAAACGGTGCAAGCGGCATGGAACTCTGAGCCAGTGGCATCTAATGTATACCTCACGCTGCACAACAAGCTGAAAGCAACGACCATGTCTCTCCAGAAATGGAGCGATCGGTGGATTGGTAATGTGAAACTGCAAATACGTATAGCACTTGAGGTGATTCACAGACTGGATGTTGCCATGGACTCCAGACCTCTGTCGGCTGCGGAAGTGGAGCTTCGGAAGTGCTTGAAAAGAAAATTGTTGGGCTTGTGCTCTCTCGAACAGACCATCGCTAGGCAGCGGTCTCACATGCTGCAACTGCGCGAAGGAGATGGCAACACAAGATTGTTCCATCAACAAGCAAGTCATAGACAAAGAAATAACACTATCCTAGTTGTGAGACATAATGGAAACCTGTTCACAGGTCAAGAAGAAGTTGCGGATGCTATTGATGACTATTTTGGGCAAGCTTTTGGCTTCTGTGCTGCAAGAACGCATGCGCTAAACCTCACGGCTCTTCAGCTGCTGCGACTTGAGCTTGAGCATCTAGAGGTGCCATTTACCGATGAGGAAGTCGAGAAGGTCATAAAATCCATGCCACGGGACAAAGCACCAGGGCCAAACGGGTTCACGAGGCGTTTCTATGCCACATGTTGGCATATCATTCGGGAGGATTTCATGGCAGCTATGGCATGCTTTTATAATGGAGATGTGAGAGGTATGGCCACGATCAACAAATCTCTTGTTTGTGTCCTGACCAAGAAGGATGGGGCATTGGATGTGGGAGACTTTCGGCCTATCAATCTTGTTCACGGAGCTATTAAGATCTTCGAGAAGGTACTAGCCTCCAGGCTTGTGGTGGAGCTGCCAAATCTTGTTGGAAATCATCAAAGTGCTTTTGTCAAAGGAAGATCGTTGCATGACAACTTCATGTTAGTCCAGAGCATGGCCCGCCGTTTGCATGCCTTGAAGAACCCCGCTGTCATTTTGAAGCTCAACATTTCAAAAGCTTTTGACTCGGTTCAATGGCCTTTTCTCTTGGAAGTTCTGGAACAGTTTGGTTTTGGCTCTAGGTGGAGGTCATGGGTGTGTGGGATATTAGCGACGTCCACCACCAGGATAATATTGAATGGAGACCCGGGGCGCACAATCTACAACTGCAAGGGGCTGCGTCAGGGAGACCCTATCTCACCGATGCTATTCATCCTCACCATGGAGCCACTACAAAGACTATTTGAGTGGGCAGCGAGCAGGGTTTTTTTGCAGCCGTTGGCGACAACGGGTATGAAGAAAAGGCTCTCATTTTTTGTGGATGACGTAGTCCTGTTCACCAAGCCAGAACTAATGGATGTTGCAATCTGCAAAAGCATCTTTGATATCTTTGGTGAGGCGTCGGGCTTGCGCATAAACATGAGGAAGTCCGTTGCACTTCCGATACGGTGCTCGGAACAATGCATCGCTATGGCGAGTGAGGAGCTGGGCTGCCCAGTGGGATCTTTCCCGGTGTGTTACCTTGGACTACCTTTGTCCATAAGAAAGCAATCAACATCACAGTTGCAGTATCTGGTGGATCAGATGGCGAATCAACTGCCAAAGTGGAAGGCTTCCCTCATGCCTAAAAGTGGTAGGCTTACATTGGTGCAATCTGTTCTATGTGCGATGCCCATACATGCGATGATGGCATTGGATCTTCCTATCAAAACGGTGACAGCCATGAATAAGGTGTGTCGAGGTTTCTTGTGGTGCGGAAAAGGGGAAGCAAACGGTGGAAACTGTGTAGTTGCTTGGGATGCGGTGTGTGCCCCCAAATGGGCAGGAGGCCTAGGCCTGCCTAACCTGAGATGGATGAATGTGGCAATGCAATCTAGATGTCCGTGGCTGCAAAGGACGGACAAGGATAGACCATGGAGTGAGTTCCAAATCAAAGTGCCTGATGACTCGATGAGAATCTTTCAAGCGGCAACAAGGTGCACACCGCATGATGGCTTGGAGGTGGCACCGATCATCTACAGCATGGTCCCGAGCCATGTTAGGAGGACGAGCCGGCTTGGTCAGGTGGCGACGAATGGCTCTTGGGCTTACTGTATCAATCCAGATCTTGGCACGCATGCACTACAACAGTATTTGGAGCTTTGGCACAGAGTGCATGCATGGGAACCCACAGAGACTGGCCCGGATGTTTTCACTTGGTCCTGGGAAGCAAATGGGCAATACTCAGTGTTATCAGCGTACGCTGCCAAGTTTGGGGGCTGGGAGGTGATTCCGACTGCGGAGTTAACGTGGAAATCACGAGCTCCGTCACAATGCAAATTCTTTATGTGGCTGGCTTTGCGTAACAGATGTTGGACGTCCGACAGGCTTGCTAGAAGAGGGTTGTCGCATCAGGACAAGTGCCCACTTTGTGACCAAGAGGAGCAGAATAAAAAGTTGTAACAGGGGTGCCCTTATTCTTTGCATTCTTCCTTGCTCTCGATATTTTAACGAGCTTTTGTGTCGGTTTGTGGGGGGGAGCAGCTGTAGTTTGGCTAGCAACGGGATGATTGAAGAGGGAACAACACTCTGGCTCGTGAAGAGAACTATTAGATTGTTGGGGAACGTTGCATGAAAAACAAAAAAAATCTATGCACGTACAAGATCTATCCATGGAGGTGCATCGCTATGAGAGGGGGAGATCATCTACATGCCCTTGTAGATCACTAAGCGGAAGCTTTTATCACGCGGTTAATGTAGTCGTACTCTTCGCGATCCGATCACGATCCAACCGGTCTAGTGCCGAACGGACGTCACCTCCGAGTTTAGCACACATGCGGCTCGATGACACCTCCTCCTTCTTGATCCAGCAAGTGAGAGAGGAGAAGTAGATGGGATCACAACCAACACAACGGCGTGGTGGTGGAGCACCGACAACGCTTCACTAAGCGTCGCCGGGACGAGGCGGTGGAACTATGGAGTAACGGGGGAGAGAGGGGCGCCAAGGGCTTGGTGTGTCCTCTTGGGGTGCCCCCTCCCCTCAATATATAGGTGGAGGGCATGCGAAACAGCCCCTCCAAGCCCTAGGGCGCAGCTAAGGGGGAGAGGACTTGGACTCCAAGTCCAATCCTATTCCTACCAGGACTCCTTCCTTTTTTGCCTTCCCTAGCCACATGGGCTTTTGAGGACTTGGTACGCCTAGCCCAATAATGTCAGGGAGCCTCCCCGCAGCCCATGCTAGCCCTTGGGATATGGTGGACCCATTTGTGGACTTCCAGACCCCTTCGAAATCCCCCGGAACCTTCTGGAAGCTTTCCGGTACAATATCAAAAAAACTGCACCTTTTTCCGGAACCCAAAACATGACTTCCCATATATAAATCTTTACCTCTCAACCATTCTGAGACTCCTCGCGACGTCCGCGATCTCATCCGGGACTCCGAACAACATTTGGTTACCACTCATCAAATATCCCAATACTACTCTGGCGTCAATGAGCGTTAATTGTGCAACCCTGTGGGTTCGGGAATTATGTAGTCATGACCGAGACACCTCTTCGATAAATAACCAATAGCGGGACCTGATGTCCATATTGATTCCTACGTATTCCATGAAGATCTTTTAGCGGTTCAACCTTTATAACAACATACATAATTCCCTTTGTCTGTCGGTATGTTACTTGCCCGAGATTCAATCATCGGTATCTCTATACCTAGTTCAATCTTGTTACCGGCAAGTCTCTTTACTCGTTTCGTAATACATCATCTTGCAACTAATTCCTTAGTCACTTTGCTTGCAAGCTTCTTGTGATGTGTATTACCAAGAAGGCCCAGAGATACCTCTCCGATACACGGAGTGACAAATCTCAATCCCGATTCACGCCAACTCAACAGACACCTTCGGAGATTCCTGTGGAGCATCTTTATGATCACCCGGTTACATTGTGACGTCTAATAGCACACAAGGTATTCCTCCGGTATCCGGGAGTTGCATGATCTCATGGTCGAAGGAACATGTATTTGACATTAAGAAAGTAGTAGCAATAAACTGAACGATCATATGTTAAGCTAACGGTGGGTCTTGTCCATCACATCATTCTCCTAATGATGCGATCTCATTATCAAATAACAACTCATGTCTATGGTTAGGAAATCTTAACCATCTTTGATCAATGAGCTAGTCTAGTAGAGGCTCACTAAGGACACGGTGTTTGTTTATGTATCCACACATGTATTTAAGGTTTTGGTCAATACAATTCTAGCATGAATAATAAACCTTTATCATGATTAAGGAAATATAATAATAACCATTATATTATTGATTCCAGGGCATATTTCCATCATAGACCAGGTGTTCACTACTAGGGTAAAGCCTAGCAGCAGTGCGGGTTTTGGGCCTATTAGTAGCGCGGGGGCCGGCGCTACTAATAAGGTGCTACAGCTAACATATAGCAGTAGCGCGGGTGCCACCCGTGCTATTACTACGTCTGTTAGTAGTAGCATGGGTAAAAACCCGCGCTACTACTAACCCGTGCTTTGAAAAAAAATTGACTTTTTATTTTATTTTTTTGCCCGAATTTTCAAATTTCTGAATTATTTTAAGCTCTAATCTCCAATCACCCTCATCACTGCTCAATTTAATCTCTAATCACCCCTCATCATTTCGAATCATCTAACTTCCCGGACGGTCACCCATCCTCTCACTACTCCAGCCTGAGCAGGCTTAACTTCCAGGTTCTATTCTCCCTCGATTCCAAGTCTATAATTGTTGTTTTCTTGACAATAGTAAAATGTCAATCCTATTAACCATCGGGAGTTTAGCTTGAGCATGAAGTCACACATTTCACTGTTTGAGTTTAAAACTATTGTTCTATAAAACAATAATTATTTAGTAACACTAATATTTCTTGAATAAGGAGTTTGACCACATTTTGACCAAAGTTTGACCAGATTTGACCAAAATTCAAAAAAACTGAAATAATTATTTAGTAACACTACTATTCTTGAATAATTATTTAGTAACACTAATACTTCTTGAATAAGTAGTTTGACCACAATTTGACCAAATTTGACCAAAATTTAAAAAAAACTGAAATTTGAGCATAACTTTTTTTCCTTTTAGAATTTGAGGATTCTAAAAATTTGCAAACAGGCCGTAGGCGGTCTCCATTGGATGCGGATTTTTGTGCTGAACATTTTTATATATTATACGTTTTTCTGACATCGTATGCAAAAGTTATAGCCGTTTTACATTTTCCCTACACTTTTTGCAAAACATGTCCAAATTTAAGTTTTTAAATTTTCCTAACTAGTAAATGTAGTAACATAACTACATCTCGAAGGATTTTAATTTTTGAAGTACTTATCATTTTCTTTTGCTTTTTACAAAACCGAAAAGGCGATCCATAGGGGGGGAGGGGGGAGGGGTAGAGTTTCAAAATGGGACCTTTAGTAGTAGCGAGGGTTTTTACCCCTCGCTACTACTATGGCATGTCCCGGAGAGGCACGGTTGAGACCTCTTAGTAGTAGCGAGGGGTAAAAACTTAGTAGTAGCGTGGGTTTATAACCCTCGCTACTACTATGGCATGGCCCAGGGGCACGGTAGAGACCGCTTAATAGTAGCGAGGGGTAAAAACCAGCGCTACTTCTATCAACTTAGTAGTAGCAAGGGTTAAAAACCCGCGCTACTACTATGGCATGTCCCGCGGGGCACGGTAGAGACCGCTTAGTAGTAGCGAGGGTTAAAAACCGGCGCTACTGCTATCAACTTAGTAGTAGCGAGGGTTAAAAACCCGCGCTACTAGTAAGTAGCAGTAGCGAAGGATATAAACTCGCGCTGCTAGTAAGCGTCTGTGTATAAGCTTTTCCCTAATAGTGGTTGCTCGATCACGTACTGTACATTGACGCCGGGATCTCTTGGTGAGAGTGTGTGGGAGCTTGGGGCGGTGCCCTAGTCTATGACATGCATGCTCGGAGGCGAACACCGGCATCTGCAAAAGTATGCAGCCAACGCCTTCTGTGGTAGCTTTGCATGGGAAGAGAGCGTTAGTGATCTATCCGCGGCTTCCTATAGTGTGTGGTTCAGGGCCCAGCCACTAGGGCATTCCTTGGATAAAGAGGGTGGCATCAAGCGCCACTGCCATGGTGATGCTATCCGTTTGTCTAGAAGGACTACACAGCCCTATCTAGGATGGTCCAGCTCGACCACCGATGCCTCGTTGACTGGAGTGCCAGGCAACGACCATACAGGGGAGTGACCCCCGCTGGTAGGAGTTGGACATGATGATCTTCCTAGAGCATAGATCCGTGGACAACTGATCACAAGATAGTCTTGTGGCATGATGCTATTTCCCAATCCCCCTCAATCCTGGACGTTCCAGGTGCACTATTATCGATACTGACAACAATTCAATTTTTACTTGCATTGAGCACTGATGAAATATATTGTGTTGGTATCCATCTATGACCCCATCACCTATACTCTCCCTTCTGGTACGTTTGGTCTATCTGAAAGTTTCAAGAATGATTATTCTCTTATCGGGCTTTTAAAGGCCTGGTAATGAGCAATGCCGCACTATTAATTCCTGAAGTTCTAGCAACCATGACTGCAAACCATGGTTGGTAGCTCTGAAGCCAACTACTACCTCCTTAATTGCTAGGCGTGTGAACTATACCTTATAGAGTTGTCATACGTCATAACGCTCAGCAAATGATAATTGTTCAATTGGAGGGATGGAGTGCACATTTGCATAATGGTTGGGTCAAGTTGACAAAAAATGATAGATATTGAGTCCTAGAAAAGAACTTAACTATTATCCGGTTGTATTATACGGCACAACCACCACCGCTAACATGGCATCAGTAATGGGGGGCAGTAGTGGGTGCCTCTGAGATTCTTTCCCGCCGCCACTGTTGGGTTTATTGAGCCGACCAGTGTTAGGTATTCTTGGAGCAGTTTGGTTTTTACCCCTCGCTACTACTATGAAATGTCCCGGAGAGGCACGGTTGAGACCTCTTAGTAGTAGCGAGGGGTAAAAACTTAGTAGTAGCGCGGGTTTATAACCCTCGCTACTACTATGGCATGGCCCAGGGGCACGGTAGAGACCGCTTAGTAGTAGCGAGGGGTAAAAACCAGCGCTACTGCTATCAACTTAGTTGTAGCGAGGGTTAAAAACCCGCGCTACTAGTAAGTAGCAGTAGCGAAGGATATAAACTCGCGCTGCTAGTAAGCGTCTGTGTATAAGCTTTTCCCTAATAGTGGTTGCTCGATCACGTACTGTAGATTGACGCCGGGATCTCTTGGTGAGAGTGTGTGGGAGCTTGGGGCGGTGCCCTAGTCTATGACATGCATGCTCGGAGGCGAACACCGGCATCTGCAAAAGTATGCAGCCAACGCCTTCTGTGGTAGCTTTGCATGGGAAGAGAGCGTTAGTGATCTATCCGCGGCTTCCTATAGTGTGTGGTTCAGGGCCCAGCCACTAGGGCATTCCTTGGATAAAGAGGGTGGCATCAAGCGCCACTGCCATGGTGATGCTATCCGTTTGTCTAGAAGGACTACACAGCCCTATCTAGGATGGTCCAGCTCGACCACCGATGCCTCGTTGACTGGAGTGCCAGGCGACGACCATACAGGGGAGTGACCCCCGCTGGTAGGAGTTGGACATGATGATCTTCCTAGAGCATAGATCCGTGGACAACTGATCACAAGATAGTCTTGTGGCATGATGCTATTTCCCAATCCCCCTCAATCCTGGACCTTCCAGGTGCACTATTATCGATACTGACAACAATTCAATTTTTACTTGCATTGAGCACTGATGAAATATATTGTGTTGGTATCCATCTATGACCCCATCACCTATACTGTCCCTTCTGGTACGTTTGGTCTATCTGAAAGTTTCAAGAATGATTATTCTCTTATCGGGCTTTTAAAGGCCTGGTAATGAGCAATGCCGCACTATTAATTCCTCGAGTTCTAGCAACCATGACTGCAAACCATGGTTGGTAGCTCTGAAGCCAACTACTACCTACTTAATTGCTAGGCGTGTGAACTATACTTATAGAGTTGTCGTGAGTCATAACACTCAGCAAATGATAACTGTTCCATTGGAGGGCTGGAGTGCACATTTGCATAATGGTTGGGTCAAGTTGACAAAAAATGATAGATATTGAGTCCTAGAAAAGAACTTAACTATTATCCGGTTGTATTATACGGCACAACCACCACCGCTAACATGGCATCAGTGATGGGGGGCAGTAGTGGGTGCCTCTGAGATTCTTTCCCGCCGCCACTGTTGGGTTTATTGAGCCGACCAGTGTTAGGTATTCTTGGAGCGAGTTTGGTTTTTACCCCTCGCTACTACTATGGCATGTCCCGGAGAGGCACGGTTGAGACCTCTTAGTAGTAGCGAGGGGTAAAAACTTAGTAGTAGCGCGGGTTTATAACCCTCGCTACTACTATGGCATGGCCCAGGGGCACGGTAGAGACCGCTTAGTAGTAGCGAGGGGTAAAAACCAGCGCTACTGCTATCAACTTAGTAGTAGCGAGGGTTAAAAACCCACGCTACTACTATGACATGTCCCGCGAGGCACGGTAGAGACCGCTTATTAGTAGCGAGGGTTAAAAACTGGCGCTACTGCTATCAACTTAGTAGTAGCGAGGGTTAAAAACCCGGCTACTAGTAAGTAGCAGTAGCGAGGGATATAAACCCGCGCTGCTAGTAAGCGTCTGTGTATAAGCTTTTCCCTAATAGTGGTTGCTCGATCACGTACTGTACGTTGACGCCGGGATCTCTAGGTGAGAGTGTGTGGGAGCTTGGGGCGGTGCCCTAGTCTATGACAGGCATGCTCAGAGGTGAACACCGGCATCTGCAAAAGTATGCAGCCAACGCCTTCTGTGGTAGCTTTGCATGGGAAAAGAGCGTTAGTGATCTATCCGCGGCTTCCTATAGTGTGTGGTTCAGGGCCCAACCACTAGGGCATTCCTTGGATAAAGAGGGTGGCAGCAAGCGCCACTGCCATGGTGATGCTATCCGTTTGTCTAGAAGGACTACACAGCCCTATCTAGGATGGTCCAGCTCGAACATCGATGCCTCGTTGACTGGAGTGCCAGGCGACGACCATACAGGGGAGTGACCCCCGCTGGTAGGAGTTGGACATGATGATCTTCCTAGAGCATAGATCCGTGGACAACTGATCACAAGATAGTCTTGTGGCATGATGCTATTTCCCAATCCCCCTCAATCCTGGACCTTCCAGGTGCACTATTATCGATACTGACAACAATTCAATTTTTACTTGCATTGAGCACTGATGAAATATATTGTGTTGGTATCCATCTATGACCCCATCACCTATACTCTCCCTTCTGGTACGTTTGGTTTATCTGAAAGTTTCAAGAATGACTATTCTCTTATCGGGCTTTTAAAGGCCTGGTAATGAGCAATGCCGCACTATTAATTCCTCGAGTTCTAGCAACCATGACTGCAAACCATGGTTGGTAGCTCTGAAGCCAACTACTACCTCCTTAATTGCTAGGCGTGTGAACTATACTTACAGAGTTGCCGTACGTCATAACGCTCAGCAAATGATAATTGTTCCATTGGAGGGCTGGAGTGCACATTTGCATAATGGTTGGGTCAAGTTGACAAAAAATGGTAGATATTGAGTCCTAGAAAAGAACTTAACTATTATCCGGTTGTATTATACGGCACAACCACCACCGCTAACATGGCATCAGTGATGGGGGGCAGTAGTGGGTGCCTCTGAGATTCTTTCCCGCCGCCACTGTTGGGTTTATTGAGCCCACCAGTGTTAGGTATTCTTGGAGCAGTTGCCACGTGAACATTAAACATCAAGTTTGTATATGTGTCTTTTAGATCACTATAACATAAGAGTAACATATTTGTATATGTACTTTTGGATGGCTCCGTTCCAGGACAAAAGTCTAAGCAGAAACTTTAATACATAAAACTATTACTACACAAATTACAATTCACCTAACTTATATGTTCAATTCAATACAAAATATGTATCCTATCACGCAGATTACATCCCCGAATTATAGAGCAGGATTACCCGACAAGAGAAAAATAAACACCATTCAGATCCAAGTATATAAAATCATATTTAGATATATCAGTGAAACTATTATCCCGCCCATTACAAAGATACACACATACAAAACATGCAACAAATTCTTAACAACTTTATAAAACAAATCCCTAACAAACCAACACTGCACGGTGTGCCACTGCGCACTATCCGCTAGTAACCAAATATAGTAGGACGTGGACTAGAGTCCACACACACACCAACACTTGCCTAGCAAAACTTATGTATGGGCATGCAAGCCAAGCACAATATTGAAACTTCACATTCCTAATTCAAACACGATTGCCGTGTACTAAGCTGCAATATTTCCAAGACAGTTGACCATTATATGTGCTAAAGTAAATTACCAACTTCACCGGTGATTGTGAAGAGAACTCCTGTACGGCTCTTTTCACTATTTCGACCTTTTTAGAAAACTTTCACACAAAATAAACTCCACACAAAACTATTTAATGATATGACCCTTTTGGCAACGCCACAAGCCGTGGCGTTTCTTCTCTATCTGAAAACGCCGAGCTAGCCAGCGTTGCTGGCCTGGTCGGGAAGCTACGTGGCAGGGCAGAAACGCCAAAGTATCTCGCGTTGCTGGAAACGCCAAGCATGGCTGGCGTTGGTGCCCATGCATGAAACGCCATGGATGTTGGCGTTGCAAGTAGGTTGCTCATATTTCCATTTACTTATGAAATGAAGCAACACTAGCTAGTTCGGCGTTTTTAAATAGAGAAGAAACGCCACGGTTTGTGGCGTTACCAAAAAGGTCAGATCATAAAATAGTTTTGTGTGGGGTTTATTTTGTGCGAAAGTTTTCTAAAAGGGTGTTGCTTCAACCACATACTGTATGTTGATGCTGGGGTCTTTGGGTGAGAGTGTGTCAATGTGTGGGAGCTTGGCCCTGGGCAGCAGTATATGGCAGGCATGGGGGATGTATCCGGTGCACCTGCACTTGTGGTGCTACCGGTGCACCGGATGCCATAGAATCTTTTTAAAAATCTGAAAAAGATTCTACCATGTTAACACAACATCAATGTATGATGTCACAAAATTTCGGATAAAAATTTGAAATGTTTTTTGAGATACAAAAATAACAAATTTGACACCGGTGTGATAAGGGGCCAAATCTAAAGCCCAAATTATGTTGTGTACTATTCAGTGTTGAATTTATCATTTTTGTTTTCCGAGTTATGTTCAGAATTTTGACTTGAAATTTTGTTACAACCTACATTAATGTTGTATGACTGTGCTAATTTTTTTCCAGAATTTTTTGAATATTTTAAAAACACAATATGAGTCCGGTGCACCGGTAGCACCACAAGCTCCGGTACACCAGATATTTCCCCGGCAGGCATGTGCGGAGGCGAACACCGACATCTGCAAAAGTGTGCAGCCAGTGCATTTTGTAGAAGTTTATTAGCATGGCAACACAGCGTTGGAGATCCATACATGGCTTCCTACAATGTCTGGTACATGGCTTAGCCAGGGTGGTTCGCTTTTTTTCAAAGCAAACATTTAAAAATTTGAAATTCTATATTGAAATTTTGAAACAATGTTTTTATAAGAAGCGAAAAAATGTTTGAAATCCTAACTGTTCCGGAATTTCTGAACAAAATTTCAAAGAAGGAATGTTTTTTTAAATATGTACAAAATCTAAAAAAGTGTATACATTTTGAAATTTCTGAACATTTGTTGAAAAAGAAAAATAAACTTGAAAAATGAAGTAAAATAAAAAGGAAAAAACAAAAATAAAAAGGAAATAAAACAAAAGAATAAGTGAAACAAAAAAGAAAAAGAAAATAAAATAGAAAAAAAAAAAGGAGGGAACAGAAAAAAAAACAGGGAAAAAATAAAAAAAACACAGAAACAAAAAAACCGGTTCTGGAACCTCCAAAACCGGGAAAACCGGCTGGAAACTTCCAGGACATTCCCAAAACCGGGATCGATGCAACGCACTCCTCGTTTTTAAATGGCCCGGCCCATCTCATTCGATGTCTATGCGGTGCCCCGACAAATTGACGTAGAACGCGTCAAATAGGAAATCCGGACTTTAACCGAAAATTTCTTTTTTTCTAGGCAAGCCTGAAAATTGATGGACTTGAATTGTGTTGCAAGTTAGTTTTCTAAGGCAGCGCAAAATCATTACAAACTGAAACATTTTCTGAAAATCATGAACAACTTTTTGAAACAATTTTTTTTGTAAATATAAAAAAAATTGAAAAGTGAACAGTTTTCGAAACTCCTGAAGAAAATTTCAAAGGATCGACTTTTTTAATTTTGAAAATCCTAAAACTTGAAACATGAACATTTTTATAATTTGAAAACTATTTTTAAAACGAGAACATTTTTTGACGTTTGAAATATTTTTTCAAAAACCTTCCGAACAAATTATTTAAAACACAAACATTTTTTGAAAAATGCCAACAATTTTTTAAACTACCGGAAAAATGAAATATGAACTTATTTTGAAATTTTTGTCATTTTTTAAATATGGCAACATTTTTTTGAAATTCCGAACATTTTTTGAAAAATTTGTGAACATTTTGTAGAAAACATTCCGAAAGAATTATGAAAAACATGAACAATATTTCAAAGCACGAACAATCTTCAAGATTTGTGATGATTTTTTGAAATGCGAACATTTTTTTGAATTTCTGAAAAAGATGAACATTTGTGAACAATTTTTGAAACATAAACCCTTTTGTCAATTTTGTTACTCTCTCCTTCCATCTATATAGGGCCTAATGCGTTTTTCAGGACCGCCTTTGACTATTGATAAGATTAATAATACATGGGAGGTATAATGTGAAAATTATATCATTGGAAGCTCCTTTCACGTGCGAATTTGATGGTATGCTTTGTGTAGCTTGCATGTCATATATTATTGGTCTAACACTTGGTCAAAGTTAGTATCAAAAAAGCATTAGGCCCTACATAGATGGAAGGAGGGAGTAACAATATTTTTAAAATGTAACTATTTTTTGAAATTCTGATTTGTTTTTGAAAATTTATAAAATTTTTGAGCCAAAACATTCCGAATAATTTATGAACATTTTTTGAGAATATGTGTGGACAAAATTTGAAAACTGTAGTACTTTTAGAATATGTGAACAACTTTGGAAAACAGGATCATATTCTGAAATTCTGAAATATTTTAGAATTTTTGAACAAAAATGAAACATGTGAACATTTTTTTGAATTTGTGAACAAAAATGGATACATGAAATTTTTTTTAATATGTGAACAAATTTTGAAAATGAAAAAATATCTTTTGAATTTTTGAAAGAATATGCAAAAAGGGAACAATTTTTGAAGTTCTAGAACATTTTTATATTTGAGAACAAAATTTCAAAACTGGACAATTTATTTGAAATTCGCATACATTATTTAATTGACGAACCCAATTTAATAATGTAAACACTTTGGAATATCGAAACAAAATTTTAAAAATGAGAACTTTTTTGACAAGAAATAGTTTTTGGTTTGCGAACCAAATTTAAAAAGGTGAACATTTTTTGAAACGAAGCGAACAAATTTTGAAATTTATGAAAAAAATTTGAAAACACAAACATTTTTTGTGAAAATGAACAAAATTTGTGAAATGCGAATACTCTTGAAAAAGAGAAAAAAATGTGAGAAAGAAAAATGAACAGAAAAGAAAATCGGAGACAAAAAAAGAAACAAAAAAAGTAAGTAAAGAAATAAATAGAAAAAGGAAAAAAAAAGGAAACCGAAAAGATAAATATAACAGAAAGAAATCCGGTTCAGGAACCTTCTAGAAGGTAACCGAAACCAGGAACGTTGAAACCGCTTAAACAGGCCGGCCCAATACGACCTATCGGTCGACCGCCTGTGTGAACCCGTGACATCTTGCCGCAGCGAGCGACGAATAGGAAATTCCACAAAGTGGATCGATTGAACGATGAAACAGCCGCTTTCATAAAGCTTTGCGAGTCTAAAAAACGTACGGGATTCCCATCACTTGGATTGAATCGGCGCCTCGGCCACAGCGTGATCGTTTCGCAGATAGGCGACAGCAACTAGCAAATAATATGATATTCAGCGGCATCCCCAACTAGTCCCCAAGACGCCATTTTTTTGCCGGCGCCAAAAAAATACCCCAATCGCCCCCAGGACGTCGAATTCCACTACTTTGGCCCATCTTTTGGCCCGGCAATCCCAGGCCGAACCCAGCGCATTGGGGGCACTTGGGGGATCCGGCGAAGGAAAAGTGACGCATGGGCCACAACTGTCAGGCGAGAAACGCATTTTCCCCGCCCAGATTCGATCCGCGCGCCGCAGGACGCCATTTTCCCTTTCGCCGGATCTGGCGGGAACTACGGGCGCCGACTGACTCCGCCGTTGGCCGACACTGCCGCCGTGCCGCACTGTTCGTGGAACAGCCAAACAGAAGGCTAACCAGTGCCCTAGGCTTCTTCCTTTTCCCCTAATTTTGATACACATAAAAACTACAAAGTTGTATTAAGACTTATGAATTCTTCATGTACCACCGTTTACTAGGGCTTCGAGCCACCGCCACCCGTCTCATTGCCGTCGCCAGAGGTCCATGGGCAAAGCCTAGGCAGGGGATGGTGGCGGTGGAGGGGCCTTCCTCCACTGCGGCTCTGGAATGCGGTCGTGGTGGAGATCCTCACGGGTTTCCTGGACGTAAGCGTCATCCAGCATCGATGGCGCAACGGTGAGGGACCCTACACCATCAATGGCTCACCCAGGCGGGGCGGCGGTTCTGAGCGGTAGTGTGTGCGGATTTTCTGGCAGCAGACGTCACCCAAGGGTGTGCTGGATGAAGGAGGAGGTCAATCTGGTGGGGATGGGCGTGACTTTGCCAACGAAAGCTTGGTTCGATCTCAGCCAAGACCGTCAAAGGTGGCGCCCGTGGGCGTCGTTCCATTGTTGGAGGCATTATGGGGCGATTCACGTTCCTTGTATACTCCCGAGAAATTCCAGATTCAGGCTTTTCGGATTGGATGATGGCAAGGTTCATGGGTTGTCACCCCGAGGGGCATCATCTTTGGGGTTGTTCGTTGGCTGGACGGATAAGTGGTTGGCTTGGTGGCTGGGCACATGTCTCCATATGGTTCTAGTGCGGTGATCAAGGTGGAGCGGCATTCCATCTACAGTATCGACGCCAGCGAGTCTTGGCGGCAAGGTGCAACAGGGTCTCCGTGCTGGATAGCGTTTGATGGGCACGCGCAAGAGGCTGGCGTTGGCCGTCGTTGTGGTGGTGTCGACGACAGAAGGGTGTGGCAAGATCGGTGCATTGATTGCTCCTAAAAATGGGACTGCGGAAGAAGGTGACGATGGATTCTACAGTGAGTGCATGTGGTGCATGCTGAGGCTCTGATAGACTGGTTGGTGCTCTCGGCTAGCCGGTGGGTGGCTTGGTGAGGCCACCGGATTTCTTGGTGTGTGTGGCGCGAGGTCAGGGCACATCATCAATATTGTAGGTAGGGCGACAATTTTTGCCAGGAAGGTGTTTTTGGATTGATCTATGTATTTATTTTGTAAGGCCTTCTTAAATAATACAATAAAGATGGTTGTGTGCATCACGCGATGCAGAGGCCATGGGTAATTCCCCTTATTGAAAAAATGTCTGTGGATTTTCATGAAAAGAATCAAGTTTAATGCTTCAAATTTTTATGTTTACATGGAACTGATTTTTATTTTGCAGAGCGAAGAAATTTTGATTTTCCATGCAAATTCAATAACATCCTTAAACAAGCATTCGAATTCTCTGAACACTTTCAAGTTTTCGTAAGTATCAAGTGTTCATCTGGGAACAAGTGCTTTAGGGAGACATTTTCATCGTGTCCGATCAGCCGCAGGTTGTTCTTCCTTATTGTTTATGTTTACTTGATAATAATGTGTTCTACACTAGGGAAAGTTTGTAAATGCCAAACACCTAATTGACAATTTTTTCGGGACTTGAGACACATCATATTACCAAGGACTAAAAAAACTTCATCTTGTAACACATTTGATACACAGCGAATTTTCATGTATTTAGATATTTACGGAAAAAGCTTTCGTCCCACTTTATAAATAAAGTAATGATCGACAATAATCCGATACAAATGCTCGCCACCACAACACACACATCCAAGGCAGGATACAAAGGCGCTGAGCGCAGCAACACAACCCCTAACACTACAAGAGCAACGAGGGACTCCAACAGTGACCACGCCACCGCGAAGAAATGAAGCCACATATGACGAACCGTGATCTCCAATACGATGCCTTCAGGAAGGATACGACACCGGAGCGCCGCCACCGCCCGATCCGAGGATCAGAGTTTCCCCAGGAGCCACACGACGGGCAATGTGAACCGCGACGACGCCTTCAAGAAAGGAACGAGCCACGCCGCCGCCGGTCCGTCCGAAGATAGAGCAGGCTTTCACCCCGACTAACATTCACCACCACCGAACGCCACACCCCGGCTACCACGCAGTCCACGCGGCCATGGCCGCCGGGCAGCACCGAGCAACGGGCTCTGCCCATGAGCACCATGCTACCACCAGTAGGGCCGCCGCCCTGGCATCCAAGACCCCGACACCACCTCAGTCGATACCAGCCACTACCCCAACCGAAGAGACGAGAAGACCCCGTGGCAAACTAGCTTCCATCGACTCGTCCTACTGCATCGGGCGCGAGACAAACACAGTCCTGCTGCCGGGCGAGACGGACGTGGTCATGCTGCCGGGCGCGAGACGGGCGCGGTCCTGCTGCCAGGCGCGAGACGGGCACGGTCCTGCTGTTGGGCAAGAGACGATCTTGGTCCTGCTGCCCTAGCGCGCGACTAACGATGGGCCATAGCTGGGAAAGGGCCACCACTTCAACGGAAATAGCACCCGGGCAACGAGGAGACAGATCGAAGACCGACACAAGCGGCCAACGGACGAGCCGACGCCGGAACAAGCCCGCCGCCACCGTAGCCGACTTGCCAAGCCACCATGGATGAGCAGCAGCCACCTAGGGCCACTGCCCAACCCGCGCCGACCGGCCAGCTCCAAGCGTCGGAGCCGTCGGGCACGCACCCGCGCAACCAGCCACCATGGCCGCCGCCTGCACCAGAGTCACGACACAGGCCCGCGCAGCCTCCGCACCTCAACCAGCCAACCCCGCCGCCGCGCCACCACACGAGTGAGCCGCCGGAGCTCAGACTAGCCGCCGTGCCGCCAAGCCCGCGGCCGAAAGCCCCCGACTTGACCCAGAAGGGGCCAAACAGGGTCCGTCATGGCAAGCCATAAGGTCAAGGAGGGAAGACGCCGATTCACAGCCGCGACCAGCCCCCACAAGACACGCCCACCGATGGCCGGGACCACCACTTCCCACACCAGCCGCGCCGCTCGCCGCAGATCGGGATCCAGATCGGGGGGAGCCCGACCAACACCCCGCCACGAACGACGCAGCGGCGCGCCCTCACTCCCAGCCTAACGGCCGTCGAAGCCCGACGTCCCCGCCGCCGAGAGCCCCGCCGACTCCACGCCCCTACGAGCGGCTGACCCGCGCCACCGCATCCTCGATCAGGGGAGGAAAGAAATGGCCCCGCCGCCACCCGCGTCGCACGGGCTTCGCCCGACGGAGGCCCTCCAGCAGCGGCGAGGGGGAGGGGAGGCTGGAGGGGAGGAGTTCGCCGGCGGCAGATCGAGGGCCCCCGCTACGCACGGGGGGAGGGGGGGGGCGTCGCTGGAGCGGTTCCGTTGTGCTCTTGACTATTCCCAGGTTTTATTACTGCCATTTAGATATTTCATCATAGTACATGTAATTTCACTGTACAACAGTTGTCAAAATGATTAGTTCTAAATGAAGGACCACTTAATCATATGGAACCTTGAATGTGCACTACACCGAGGATCGGTACTGATTCCACTTCCATTATGATGTTATAATAACCATGGCTGCAACCATATGTTTGGCATCTGAACATTATCTAGGTGTACCACTACACACTAAATCGACTCTATGATGAACCCAAACTGCAGCCATATTTTTTGTGTGCCTAACCTGTGTATTGAAATTACAAAGCTATCATAACGCTGAGGCACATGATTATTTTTCAAATTAAATTATGCCGAATAAAAACAAAGTCTAAAAAATATAGAATAACTGAAATTGCACGACCCAATGTGGCGAAAATGACTATATACAATCTCAACCCGTGAAGTTGAGGGCACTTAGGGCATCTCCAACGCCGACACTCAAACCGCCCGCATATACGTCCAGACCACACGGTCCAAACCCCGAAAGCCATCCAACGCGAGCATGTATCAGTCCGTTTAGCGTCCGGACACACTTTTTCCCGCAAACTAGAGACAAAGTGTGGAGGGGGCGCGGGCGTCTGGACCGCTGCGACGTTCGCATCTGACTGACCTCGCCACCCGAAAATCCCACCAGCTTTCTCGTGCTTTTCATCGAACGCCCGCGCCGCTTGCCGTCCCACATTCATGCCGGCGCAGAGCATGTAGCGTTCGGCATTGATGCCCGCGATTTGACTGGACGGGAGGGCGGCGCTAGAGAAAGTGAGCTCTTGGGTGTCGTCGCTTCAATGCGGACCCCGTGTCCTTAGAAACCAACTCTGGTCGCAGCGCCACACTGAAGCGGGTTGACCACCCCTTCCTCCTCCCCAAGCCCAGTGACCATAACGAAGTTTGGATTCTCTGCACCGGCAGGTGTAGGCGGTGAAAGTTCCTCCTCAGGTGGATCCTGGCGCCGCCGCCCTTTCTCTCCGGGCCCATTGGCATCGATGGCGGCGGGCTCCTCTAGCAAAGAGAAGATAGTCTTCTCCTCCGTCGACGGGGAGGACCAGCAGCCGCAGCAGCGGCCCCGTCTCTTCGTGGAGGCGGCTATCACGGATGAAGAATTCATTCATCAAATGGAGATCATGATAGCGCGTTCGCTCTGTCAGATGGGCCTGGGGCCACCATTACTAGCGCGGGTGAAGTAAGAGTCACCATCCCAAACGCGCGTCCGCGTGAAGCGGGAGCCGACATCTCCACTCCAACGGGTGAAGGACGAGCCCGGGTCCCCACCGCGCAACCGTGGCCTCTACATCGGAGGCCGCATGAAGGAGGAGCCTGCGTCCCCCCAACGCCTTCGCCGCGTCAAGGACGAAACGACATCACCCCCGCCGCACAGCCGGTACGCCCGAATTGACGGGCCCTCATCACTGTCATGATGCCACCGCTACCCGATAAAGGAGGAGCTGCCGCCCACGATCACAAAGGCTCCTGGCCTCATTCTTCACCACCTTAGAAAAGGCGGTAACAGCGGTGCCTCAGGCTAGCGGTCCATTGTATCTGAGGAGAAGCGCGCGGCGAGGCAGCAGGCGCGGTAGGACCGGCGCAATGCCGCTCGCCGCTCCGCGTTCGCCAAGATGGACATGGCGCCGGAATGGGTCCACAATGACCTGGACCTCGTCGCCGCGGCAACGCTCGACTACTCCGTCTGTTAGAGTTGTGTCGAATATTATTGTACAAGGTAGGTTACAGTTGGACTTGGTGAGCCGGCGCGTGTGACGGCGCCCGGAGGCTAGGGTGCCGTATTGTAGCGGTGTCATGGAGAGGAGCGCCCGTAGTCAGGCCCCGGGGATGTAGCCATGATGGTGAACCTCATTAACAAATCTTGGTGTCGTGCCTCATGTGATTGCTTGGTCCTTGATAGATCAACGGGGCGCCTCGGATTTATTGTAACAGATAGTATCATGAGTAAGGTTCGAGGAGGTCGCAGGTCGTTGATCTAGAGGTAGAGGATGGGTGTGTTGACATGGATTTACGGGCATGAGAGCTGACGGGATCATCGGAAGGTGTTGGCGTACAGAATAATCGGAATCTGCAGAACACATTGATGAGGAGGTCGGGTGGGGGCACGTGTTATGCACGACAACGAGAAGGCATCCATCGAAAGGCTGACTTGTTCGCTGATTGAGTTCGTTACAAGATGCGATCATGTATTAGTGGACGAAAGCAGCGGTCGAAGCAATCGAGATGCAGAAGCTCACATGGACAGTGGCGGAGGCAGCAATGTGTATAATATGATGTTGGGAGGGCCGACTGCAGGCAACAGTAAAAAAATATCACTATTCATATGCATAATACAAAGGATATTAGGATGTTGGGAGGGCCCGGGCCCTGGCTGGCCACCCCCTGCCCCCGCCACTGCACATGGAAACAACGGCGGCGGAATCGTGCAGTAAACGGGAGTCTCGGCGAGATCAGGTCGATCCACGCGGATTTGGACGAGCAGCGGCGGTGGCGCAACGGTTCAGGAGCGCTAGGGTAGCGCGGCTCGACCGCTCGGCAGCTAGCGAGGCCAATACGAGGTGGAGGCCCAGGTACAGGTAGCAGAGGTGGCCCAAGGCTCAAGCAGGCGAGAGTGGCCCATACAGGGCTATAGGCCTAAGGTCCTGGATGGCTCAATCGGGACTCGGAAGCTGCGGAAGAAAAAGCTGCGGAGGCCGAGCTGTGTCCAGGTGTGCGAGTGCAAAGCTGCACGAAACGTTGGATTTGTTGGTTAAAAAAAAGGAAAGGCTTGAGTGCCTGGCGTCACATCGAACGTGCTTCGTGTCCAGGAGCAGTTGGAAGATGCTTGTCTTGGCTGCTAGGGGTACACTGACAAGTGCTAGCAATGGATACATAAAATAATTTTGCAATGAATCAGGTTTGCACGGAAGGTTTTTCTGTCAAGATTACTAAGGTGGTTCAAGGAGTATGTGATGAGGACGGCGACATGTGTATAAGGCTTGGGGGAGTCTGGAGCGTGTCGTGGCAGGATTATGCATACACAAGGTGTCAAGCAATGCACGGAGATGTGCGGGCGGTCACGATGCAGGGTGGAGCATAGTCGCAGTCGGATAATTCCGGCTGGGTCGGACTGGACTGTCTGACGGATTGACGTGGATGTCGGTCAAAGCAGAAGACGGCGGTGATTTCAGCGACGACGACACATGAGCGTGATGCTGATGGTGGCCGACTTCTGGGGCATGGAAACACGTGGTGCAGGCCTGAGGGCTTGTGCGGCTTCGACAGGCTATGACGCGGGGTTGATTCAAGATAGTGCACACATGAGAGCTTGAAGTCGATGGGGCGCAGGGGTAGCACGGCCAGCTACATAGAGTCATGTTGAAGGTGGCGATGGAGTCTGGAAGAAGACTTCACTCGGTGCCGATGGAGGGGCTACGGTGTAAGATCGGAGAATGAAAGCCTATTTCAGCGAGATAGCGAGAGACACGTGGACGGACTGGGGCCCAGTGGTCTGATGGAGGCATGATACTCGGCATCGGTCGGTGATGATCGGTGGTTCTCCGCAGTAGGGGTTTGAGTGGTGGGGTTCGTGACCCGGGAGACTCGGCCAGGACAGCAGAGGCTCGACGCGGTGATAGCAGCGAGACGTGCGGTAAGCACGGGACACAGCAACAGGCCAATGCATTGGTGGTCAGACATGTGGTCAGACAAATTATGCAGGGGTGCAGAAGTAGTGTTGACGAGTACCAGATTCAAGTTGGTAACTGGGTCTATCGGTGCCGGTTGATAGACGAGTGTTGACCATGAGGAATCCGAGAAAGTGGCGAAAAGTCTGAAATTGTCAAAACAGATAGAGTGCATGATCGTATATTATGTGGTGCTCGGTGCACATGGCAAAGTGCGGATGACAAGACAGAAGGAGGCGGAGTGCTATAGCTGTGGGACATGCCAGAAACTATCCAGGAAAAAAAGGATGAGACAACTGCGAATTTGACTCAGGATAACACAGGGTGACGGTGAAATTCTTTCAAGTTTCAGACAGACAGTCAAGGAGAGCGATGACGTTGAGTTCGGGACTCTTATATGTGGCATCCAATATGTGAGTTGTTCACTTTCACGTAGATAGTGATCAGTGTGTGATGGCGTTGGACGGATACTCCGGAAGTTGGGAGCACAAGATAGAGTAACGAGAAACTTAAGTTTGCTCGAGCGTTGACTGCTAAGAAGACGAGAAGGGACTACAGTTGCAGGTGGAGTCACATGGAGTCTGGGAGTAGCAACGGTGCTCATGACGTATCTCAAGTCCAATGTACATGGAGGTTCGACGCACGGACGAATCCAAGGTGGTGGAGAATATTCGTCAAGATGGAGTTTGTTAGAGTTGTGTCAAATATTATTGTACAAGGTAGGTTACAGTTGGATTTGGTTTTGGACTGTGTGTAGACAGGGTAGGAGTTGTATCCTAATAGGACACTTGTATCCTAGGCCTCTCATATATAGCGAGGATAGACACACGATCTAACCTATGCAACATAATAGTACAGGCACGCGGGGGTAGCGGGCGCGTGTGTCGGCGCCCGGGCGGCTAGGGTGCGGTATTGTGGCGGTGTCAGGGGAGGAGTGCCGTAGTCAGGCCTCGGGGATGTAGCCATGATGATGAACCTCGTTAACAAATCTTCGTGTCGTGCCTCGTGTGATTGCTTGGTCCTCAGTAGATCGACGGGGCGCCTCAGATTTATTCTAACACCGTCACCACCGCAGAGAAGGATGCCAGGCGCTGCCGCCTCCTTGACGGCAAGCACGTCAAGATCGGCGAGGAGTGGTCATTTAGTAACTGCTCCGCCGACGCCGGCAGGGGTAAGGCCGCCGCCAGGGATTCTCTAGTGCCGCCGGCAATGGGCAAGGCGGCCCTCCGCACCACGCAACAGGAGACGGAGCGGATCCTCTGTGAGTGGTAGGTACGCAATGAATAGGGCAGTTGCCGCCCTCCCACACCCTTCCACTGCTGGAGGGACGATGATGATGACGACAGCACAGACGACGACGACGGTGTGCTGGGACATGGCAGCACGTACGTACGGGATGGTCGTCCCATATATGGTTCAGGTTTTTTTTAGAGTTTTTAGTTAAATGGTTGAAATATCGTCCGTTTTATGTAAATTATATCAAATTTTTAATGAAATACGCCATGTTTGCATGAATTTTTTCGTTTAGTTCAAACAGTGGTTAAAATGTATGCGGATTTTCGGCTCCCGCATCCGTGTCCGCTTACTGGCCCCTCTTTCCATGGACGGATGCGGAAGCAAATTTGCGGGTCCGTGTTGGAGATGCCTTTACATTCTGGGTACATGATAGTTGAGTATAAAATTACATAGAAATCCTCATGCCTATTCAGCATTTACTATTTATGTCCGTGGGCTTATATAAATTACAGACCTGAAAAAGGCACCTGCAACAGTGAACCATGGAGAATCATGAAAAAGGTCAAGGATTCGGAGGGAGTTTCACAACAGATATGGTCGAATGGTGTACTTTAACTAGCAGTATACACGAAGATACCCTGAAAGTAACATGTACCACGCACATCAACGACGAAATGAATGGTAGACATTATTTAGGCATCCTTAAGCTCAGCCAATCTTCCCAGTGTCAGTCTGCCGGGCTGTGAGCATCATGGCATGCTACACGTGAGAGCAATATAGAAGTACAACTACATGAGGTGTGCTTGCGTCACACGGCACAACTCTTCCTGGTTGATCATGGTCGAATTGAGCACGTCAGAAGCATGTTTGTGATGCAACAACCTCATGCCATCTTGATCACGCAACCCTATTTTGTCCGATTGCGTTCGTTTGAGATAAAACGGATGAATAGCGCGGCCCAATGCGTGGCCTTAAACGGACAAATGTCCGGATTCTGTCCGTTTTCGACCCATCCTGGCCCAAACTTGTGCTCGGTTTGGGGGTGAAACGGACGCGCGCCGACGGCCTCGACGCACGCCCTTGTCCCCCCCGTGGCCCGCCTGTCGGGGACACTAGCAGTCCCTCCGCTCCCAACGCTTCCACTCTCTCTCCCCACCCCGGCCCATCGCCGGCGCCGCCGCTTTTCTCCAGCCGCCTCCTCACCGCGCAGCCCCCCGGCCGTCCATACCAAACCACGTCTCGACATGGCCGCCACCACGCCCGCGCTTTCGCCGTAGTTTTGGTCGTCGATCGGAGGAGGTTTGGCCGTCGACGTCTTTGCCCGCGGCAGAGGGGACACGACCGCCGGCGACGTGCCACGGCGGCCGCGGCAGATTTCGACGAGAGCTCCAGAGTGGCCAGTAGCCGGCCGGCAACCACCCCTGCTGCATCGAGGTGATCATCGCGGCCTCTTCGCCACCACGACCGCAAGGTGTTCGACATTTTGCCAACAAAGGTATGGACAGTGGAGACGAGTTTTTCTTCCATCACTTCCTTTGTTCATCGGACGATTCGTCGTCGGATGATGATGATCTTGTGGTGGCTGCACTGGTCGTTCACGACCATATTCAACGGTAGCTTCCTCGGTACATGGGGTCAGTCCCTGGCCGTGCTCCCAACTTGAACCACAACAGGGAGAGAGGCCACACCCTGCTCTATGCCGATTATTTTTCCAACACCCCGCTCTTTAAGCCGGATAAATTCCGTCACCGTTTTCGAATGACAAGGCATGTGTTCAATCATATCCGAGAGGGAGTGGTTGCTCATGACCCATACTTCGAGTGCAAGATGGATGCCCTTGGCAAGCTTGGATTCTCCTCTTATCAGAAATGCACCGCGGCCATCCGCATGCTTGCATATGGAATTCCAGGCGATCTGGTGGATGAGTATGTGCGTATGAGTGAGACAACATGTCTGATGTCAATGTACAAGTTTTGCCAGGCTGTGATCGAGGTGTTTGGCCCAGAGTACTTGAGGCAGCCAACTGCAGCTGATACAGAGAGATTGTTGGCGACCAACGCAGCTAGACACTTTCCAAGCATGCTTGGCAGCATAGATTGTATGCACTGGGAGTGGAAAAACTGTCCATTTGCTTGGGAGGGCCAGTACAAGGGGCATGTCAACGCGTGCACTGTCATATTAGAAGCGGTGGCTTCGCAGGATCTTTGGATATGCCATTCTTTTTTCGGCATGCCAGGTTCTCATAATGATATCAACGTGCTGCAGCGTTCTCCAGTCTTCGCAAGGCTTGCAGAAGGCCACTCCCCACCTATCAACTTTGAGATCAACGGCTACCAGTACAACAAGGGATACTATCTAGCTGATGGTATATATCCTCAGTGGTCAACTTTTGTGAAGACAATCTCGAAACCCCAAGGTGAGAAGAGAAAGAGATTTCCCCAAATGCAAGAGAGTGTTAGAAAGGATGTGGAACGTGCTTTTGGTGTGCTTCAATCCCGGTGGGGTATCGTTCGAAACCCTGCACTGTCATGGGATGAAAGGAAGCTTTGGGAGGTGATGACTGCTTGCGTGATCATGCACAACATGATCGTCAAGGACGAGCGTGATGAGAGTATCTTCGACCAAGGATTTGATTATCAAGGTGAAAACATTGAGCCCCTACACCAAGACCCAGCCACATTTGAACAGTTTGTCCAATTCTACCGTGAGATGCGTTATTGGCACACTCATTTGAATCTTCAAAATGACTTGGTTGAGCAGATGTGGGATCACATTGGCAACCGATAGATGTATTGGTTCATTTTATGTTCAGTCAAGACAATTTCGATTTGGTTGTAAAACTTTTTTATTAAGGACAATTTCAATTGGGTTGTAAAATTATTTTAATTTTCAGACAAATATTTGGACGTGCAAATTAGTTTTGATGAGAATATGGGCATTTTTGGCCCTGACGGACAGGATGGGGCAAATAGATGCAGCCGCGCGCTGGGCGCACGGCCACCGCATCCCAGGACACGCCCGGACACGACCCCAAATCGCTACCCAAACGGACAGAATCCGGACAAAACAGACGTCTGTTTGGGGTCGCGCGGTGGAGATAGCCTCAGAATAGATGGCATTGGATAGAAATCGAGCAGGAAGTTGTTGCGGCCTACAACTTGGATTTTTTTGAAAAGAGATTTGGACTTTTTTCTGATGTGAAGGGAACTGGAACTGGGTCTTTGGCATAACGTCAAATTCAAACGTAATTCACTCAACTCAGTAGTTGATCCAAACTGTGTCCTAGAAGCATAGTAGCCTTTGGCCCTTTCCTAATACCTACCAGTCATGTGTCTTACTTGTGCCTTGTTAGAATACATTGTAATGAGATAGGGCTGGTTGTTTGAACTAGATTCATGTTCTATCTCTTCTTCTATTTCTCTTCCTCGTTACCGATTCTTTCTGTATTCCCGATTGGTCTCTCGATCGATCTGCTTGTAAGCCACGGCAACATCAGTATAAATATAAGTGCAGCCCGAGAAAAGGGTTTAACGCTTCCCAAATATTCTTACATGGTAATCAGAGCATCTTCTTCCCAGAGATCGAAAGAGGATCGCATCTAGTATGAGCCCTCCCGCAAAACCCTCGCCATGACCATCGCCTCCACCCAAGGCAGCACCATAGGTGCCCTCTCCACATCCATGGCATAAGCCTCCACCTTCGCACCCTCCTCCTCCACCTCGTCCTATCGTATGTCCATTGGATCCCCACCCCAGGAGAAGCTCATGAGGCATAACTACCTCATGTGGAAGGCCATCGTGCTGCCCCAAATCAAGGGCGCACAGATGGGCCACCACCTCGATCCGGAGAGCCAAGCGCCGCCGGAGACACTCACCATCACCAAAGATGGCAAGGAGGAGCAGATTGCGAACTTAGCCCGCGTCCTCTGGTATGCACAACAGCAGCAAGTCCAAGGTTTTCTGATGGGTTCGTTGCCTCGTGAGATTCTTGCGCAGGTGGTCACCCTTCAGACACCGGCAGAGGTATGGGCATCGATCCATGCCATGTTTGCTACCCAAAATCAAGCTCAAGCCATCAACACAAGGATTGAGCTCACCAACCTGAAAAAAGGAAATCTGACTATGGCAGAATATTTGGCCAAGATCAAGGCGCTCTCAGATGAGACCGCAATGCACGGGAACGGCAATGACAAGCGGCGAGATTGTTTCCCAAGTTCTAGCCGACCTTGACCTCGACTACAACCCGGTCGTGTCGGCCCTTGCTGCGCGCGTGGAGCCCGTGGCCGTCCAGGAGCTGAATACCCAGTTGCTGAGCTTTGGCGCGCGCCTGCATCTTCTTCACGGGATGAACGTGCGGCAGTCCTCAGCTAATGCTGGCTCTCGTGGTCGTGGGTCTGCTCGTGGTCGCGATCACCAGGGGGCAGGAGTCGCGGCAATAGCAGCGGCGGGCGTGGCCGCGGCAATAGCCAAGGCCCACGCTCAAATGGAGGCAACTACAACAACAATTCACGATCTCGAGGGGGCAGTGTCGGTGTCAAAACCGGCGGATCTCGGATAGGGGGTCCCGAACTGTGCGTCTAGGCGGATGGTAACAGGAGGCAGGGGACACGACGTTTTACCCAAGTTCGAGCCCTCTTGATGGAGGTAAAACCCTACGTCCTGCTTGATTTATTCTTGATGATATGGGTATTACAAGAGTTGATCTACCACGAGATCGGAGAGGCTAAACCCTAGAAGCTAGCCTATGGTATGATTGTATGTTGTCCTACGAACTAAAACCCTCCGGTTTATATAGACACCGGAGAGGGCTAGGGTTACGCAAGGTCGGTGAGGGAGTCCTGGATTAGGGGGTGTCCGGATGGCCGGACTATACGTTCGGCCGGACTCTTGGACTATGAAGATACAAGATTGAATACTTCGTCCCGTGTCCGGAAGGGACTTTCCTTGGCATGGAAGGCAAGCTTGGCAATACGGATATGTAGATCTCCTACCATTGTAACCGACTCTGTGTAACCCTAGCCCTCTCCGGTGTCTATATAAACCAGAGAGTTTTAGTCTGTAGGAGGAACAACAATCATACCATAGGCTAGCTTCTAGGGTTTAGCCTCTCTGATCTCCTGGTAGATCTACTCTTGTATTACCCATATTATCAATATCAATCAAGCAGGACGTAGGGTTTTACCTCCATCAAGAGGGCCCGAACCTGGGTAAAACATCGTGTCCCCTGCCTCCTGTTACCATCCGGCCTAGACGCACAGTTCGGGACCCCCTACCCGAGATCCGCCGGTTTTGACACCGACATTGGTGCTTTCATTGAGAGTTCCTCCGTGTCGTCACTTTTAGGCCCGATGGCTTCTCCGATCATCAACAGTGATGCGATCCAGGGTGAGACTTTTCTCCCCAGACAGATCTTCGTATTCGGCGGCTTTGCACTGCGGGCCAATTCGCTTGGTCATCTGGAGCAGATTGAAAGCTACACCCCTGGCCATCAGGTCAGATTTGGAAGTTTGAACTACACGGCCGACATCCGTGGATACTTGATCTTCGACGGATTCGAGCCACAGCCGAGCGCGCCGCACTGTTACGATGGGCATGATTTAGCTCTGCCGCCAAACAGTGCCCTGGAGGCCGCACCTGTGTCCGCTCCGACCCCTAGCTCGGAGCCGATCACACCAATCGAGGATGGGTGGTTAGACACCGCCTCGAGGGCTGCAATCTCTACGACGATCGAGCTGAACACCAGCCCTATTCTCTGCGAAGCCCGTGACTCCAAGGAGCCGGACTCCTCTCCAGACTCTGAGCCCTCCGCGCCCCGACCGATCGGTTGGGCGCCGATCATGGAGTTCACCGCCGCGGACATCTTTCAGCACTCACCCTTCGGCGATATTCTGAATTCACTAAAGTCTCTCTCTTTATCAGGAGAGCCCTGGCCGGACTATGGTCAACAAGGTTGGGATGCGGATGATGAAGAAATTCAAAGCCCACCCACCACCCACTTTGTAGCCACTGTCGATAATTTAAACGATGTGCTCGACTCCGACTCCGAAGACATCGACGGTATGAACGACGATGTAGGAGATGAACACGAACCAACACCTATAAGGCACTGGACAACCACCTCATCCCATGATGTATACATGGTGGACACACCCAAAGGAAGCGACAACGAGGAACACAGGGATGCAACGAGGGATCATTCACTCGAAAATCAATCAAAGCGGCGACGTAAGTGTTGCTCCAAGCCCCGCCTCGACAGAGACAACAGCCATACAGACCCAGCCATAGAGCAGGACAAGCCGGCGGATGACGAACATGCCTTCGAGCAAGCGTCCGAACAGGGAAACTTGGATAAACAAACCGAACACCCCGTCCCCGGCGAAAACAACAATCCGGACGACCTTACACCGGATAAACTCATGGAGCAGAAGAACCTCCACAAAAGGCTCGTCGCCACTGTGCATAGCCTGAAAAAGCAGAAGCGGAAGCTCAAAACTGCGGAAGATGCACTCAGAATCAGATGGAGCAAAGTACGCAACACCACAGACAAATATGCTGACAGTCGCCGCACAAAAAGCTATCCAAAGCGAAAGCTACTGCCTGAGTTTGACGAGGAGGCCTTAGAGCCCCCGTAGTCAAAAAATAGGAAAGCCATACGGTCGGATGGACGACCGCATGGCCAGCATGGAGCGGCAAGCGTCCCCGCACACAAGCCGGCACACGATCCACCAAAGGATCAGCATCAAAAAGATGGCCCAGCCAGATCTATATACGGGCCAAGAAAGAAAGCTCTAGTAAGCAATGCAACACAACAAATATCCGAACATCACGGCACACCCAAATACAGGGGTGCCGCACACCCCCTATGTTTCACCGATGAGGTGCTGGACCATGAATTTCCAGTGGGATTCAAGCCCGTAAACATAGAGGCGTACGACGGAACAACAGACCCTGGGGTCTGGATCGAGGATTATATCCTCCACATACACATGGCCAGAGGAGATGACCTCCACGCCATAAAATACTTACCCCTCAAGCTTAAAGGGCCAGCCCGACATTGGCTCAAAAGCCTTCCCAAAAACGCCATTGGAAGTTGGGAAGAGCTTGAGGATGCTTTCCGGGAAAATTTTCAAGGGACCTATGTCTGCCCTTCGGATGCAGACGATCTCAGTCACATAACTCAATAGCCCGGAGAGTCAGCCCGGAAATTATGGAACAGATTTCTTACTAAAAAGAATCAGATAGTCGACTGTCCGGACGCCGAAGCCCTAGCAGCTTTTAAGCACAACGTTCGAGACGAATGGCTCGCCAGACACCTCGGCCAAGAAAAGCCAAGAACAATGGCCGCATTAACAAGCCTCATCACCCGCTTTTGCGTAGGAGAGGACAACTGGTTGGCAAGATGTAGCACCAGCGACCCAAGTACATCCGAAGTTAGGGATGGAAACGGAAAACCCCGACCCAGCAAGGACCAGCGCCGGAATAAGGGAAATAGCCCAAAGAGCACGGTGGTCAACGCCGGATTCAAAAGCTTGCGGCAGAATCAGAGAAAGCCGTCCCTCAAGGATAACAGGGATGAGCTATCCAACTTAAACAAAATCTTGGACAAGATATGTCAAATACACAGTACTCCCGGGAAGCCTGCGAACCATACCCACAGAGATTGTTGGGTTTTCAAGCAAGCCCGCAAACTCAACGCCAAACACAAGGGGCTCGACACACCAAGTGAGGATGACGACGAACCCCACAGGCAGAGCACCAGAAAACAAAAGGATTTCCCACAAGAAGTCAAAATAGTACACTTACTTCACGTGACGAACAGAACGACGCCACCAGAGATACGCGCCATACGGCCTATCCCAAAGGAGTCTCGCCAATGGTTGTTAAAACCGATCACCTTCGGCCATCAGGATTACTCTAGAAGTATCCGTAACGCAGGCTGGACTGCCTTGGTATTAGATCCAATAATCGGCGGACTCCATTTTACAAATGTCCTGATGGACGGCAGCAGTGGTCTAAACCTTTTATACCAGGACACAATCCACAACATGGGGATAGACCCAACCAAAATTCGCCATAGCAAAACCTCCTTTCAAGGGGTAACACCAGGCCCGGATGCCCGTTGCATGGGTTCTCTCCGGCTAGAAGTTATGTTCGGCTCCCCCAATAACTTCCGTTGTGAACAGCTAACTTTCCACATCGCCCCATTCTCAAGTAGCTATCAAGCACTGCTGGGACGCGAAGCTTTCGCCCGCTTTAACGCAATACCGCATTATGCATCTCTTACGCTTAAGATGCCCGGTCCACGAGGCATCATCTCATTAAAGGGAAAACATTGAGTGTTCCTCCCGCGCGGAAAATAGTGCGGCTGCCTTGATAGCCCCACAATAAAGCGGCTTCACTAGCCAAAGCATCTAAACAGGTCGTCAAGACCACGGACACGGCTAGACGAGTCCGGCATAAACATACAATTGATAAAGGCTTAATAACCGTATACCCCTGCACTAGGGGCTCCGCGCATATAAAACAAGAGACAATAAAGCTCAATTTTACCCATTTTGATTTATACTTTGTTTATTTAGTATAACTCATGTTTGGCACGATCTTTCTTTAACTAAGTTCCTCTCTTTTACAGATGAACAACGTGCTACGCCCGTCCAGGATACGGCACAACGGAGACACAGGCGCAGACGTGGAGCAGGGACCCGTTCCAAGGATTCTTTTCAGATTAAGACCCTGCGTAAACCTTTTTTACTCTCTCTTGTTGATACACATCCCCTGGTTTCTTGGTATAACCAAGGAGGAGGCTGGCGTTTTGGCATGTGGCCATGTCAGAGTTTTGCGCGTACCTGGACACTAGGGGCTTATTACTAAGGGCGTTATCGCGCCCGCCCTCATAAAGACCGAATACCTTAGGGAGTGTTCGGCGTCGCGAGTTTGGCCTTATATGCATCAGCTCCGAATCATGTCTTTGGTCAAATGTTGGGTTTGCCCGGCTCCTGTGTTTTGCTGCCTTATGTTTCGCTCTATCGGCTAAGGCGGCACCAGGAGAACTACTGCGATTGTGCCCCGGTTCGGCCAGGCGAGCACCTCAGTAGAGAAAGTCGAAAACTGACTGTCATGATATAGCATGAGACTGGTCAACCACTCGATGACTTACTGAAATCTTTAGGATTCCTCCGCATTAACGAAGGGCCGTTTCTCGACCAGGCACATACGCGCCCCGAGTTCGGGCGAGCGCAGGCGCCACCAGGGGCTATATAAGTAGCCTCAATGTCAAACTCCTATGGCTAAGTGAAAGTGATAAAGCATCATAGTCCGATTGCCTAGTTCGCTACGCTATCACCTCCTTTGTAGGACCAAGACGTTGGATCAAGTGTGAAAATGCGCCTTCTGCGAACACCCCCGCATTATGTGCGTGGGGGCTGAAGCCGACGACTGCCATCTTTCAGATTATATACATGTATATGTTAAACGACCGCACAGGAGGTATTCCAATACTTGCAGGCACAAGTATAAAACGCTTCTACAATTTATCAAAATATTGTTTTACAATAATACATGCTATTCGAATATAGTATCCTTCGAGCACTGCGTCTCTATTAAACGAGTGCCTTGCAGAACTTCCTGAAAATAGCGCTCGGCAGGTACTCGGCTTCCATCCGAGTCTGGGGATGCAACAGCGGTGGCTTCCATTTCCGCCCAGTATGTCTTGACACGGGCAAGAGCCATCCGCGCACCCTCTATGCACGCTGACCTCTTCATCGCATTGATATGCGGTGCCCCACCAAGGAACTGTTGCACCAAGTTGAAATAACTTTTCGGCTCTGGCCTCTTTGGCCACAGATGATTCATGACATACTTCATGGCGAGTCCGGACAACCTATTTAGCTCGGCCCATTCGGCCAAACGATTGGCTAATGACAGTGGACGCTCTGGCTTGTGGAACTGCGACCAGAAGAGCTTTTCCACTTCGCGATCTTCTTGATCTTGGAAGTGTTCGGCCGCATCTGCGGCACTCGCTGCTAAATCCAGATAGGTGTCCGCCGTACTCCACATATGGTCTAACGGAGCATGTTTAGGATCACAGAACTTCCTCCGCAGCATAAAGGGCTTTCCAGCCGCGATCTCTCCGGCCTGATGCAGCTCCTCCTTCATAGCTCTCATCCCAGAGCGAGCATCCTTGGCATCGGCAACGGCCTTTTTCAGGTCCGTCCGTTCCGCCCGATCTTCTTTTTCAAGAAGCTTGCAACGGTCAGCAGCGTTCTTCAGCCTCACGGCCATCTCGGCCATTTCCTTCTTGCTTCGGCAGTGAGCAGCCTGTTCGGCTTTCAGCTCTTCAATTGCCTTTCCAGCAGCCGCACCACTTTTCCTGGCCTGCTCCTTGGCTCGGGCAAGTTCCGCCCGAAGATTATCCATGGCAGCAGCACCATCTGCATCAAGCTCACACATTGTAAGATACTGGCATAAAGCTCCTCTTACCAGACGCTGCCGACGGAATTACATACCTTGTGCCTCGTCAAGCCGCTTGTGGACAAGCGCGATGTCAGCATCTGCCACGTCAAGTTGCCGCTTTAGCTCGGCAAATCCATCAGTCCGGCTGGCCACCAGACACTTCGCCACCTACGTATAAAGGCGACATATTAGACCTGGGATTATGATCCTCTGTGCGCCGTCACTTTTGACAACACACAGAGTCTCAGGGGCTACTATCTACACAGGGCGCATCTTATTTATGCACAACTATCCAAAAAGGGTACATTATTTCGCGTACCTCAAAACCTGTCAGTAAACTCATGACGGCCTCGTTTAATCCGCTCTCCGCGGATGAAATCCTCTCAATCACCGTACCCATCAATGCACAGTGCTCCTCTGAGATGGATGCTCGCCCTAGCAGATCCTTCAGCTCCTCCGACCGCGCACCAGACGGCGCCGGACTCGTCCGATGGCCCTTTTCGAAGGCCGGACGCGGAGGGCTTTGGGGGGGGCATATGACTACCTTCCGGCGCCGCCGGATTTGGAGAAACCCTCCGCGACGATACCTCAGGGTCGCTCGCCTCGCAAGACGGTATGGCAGGGGGAGGCGTTCCGCTCTCCATCATCTCCGGAAGACGATCCCCCGAAGACGAGCTCTGAGATACAAGGTAAATTTTTGATTACTTTTCTCAGATATAAAGCAGGGATTTCTCTCGTTTCTTAAAAAGAAAACTCCTCTCTACTTACGGCTCGGTGGAGGGCTGATCCCTTTGAGGGCATAATTCGGCCGAAGTATCCCCCAGCACAGGACCCTCTGGCGAAGATTTCTACCCCCGCTTTAAGGCCATGGTCTCCGGGTCTTCACAGGCGGTCCTCTTCTTCCCCTGAGGAGAGGAATTTTCGATTCCTCCCTTTCGGACAACCTCCTTTGAGAAGGCTATAGCTTCCTTGTCCCCTCCCTCGCTTCCCTTTGAAGGCGCAACCTCCAACATCCTGACTAGCACGGGACCCGGCGTGGTCTCGGGGAGGGGGGCCGGACACCTGATTAGCTTTGCTTTCGCTACCCACTCCTGTTTAAAGGATAACTCTTTTAGGGGCAATTTTATGATAAATATACGGATAGCGGGTCCAGGCACAAGGCTACTTACTTGAGTATCCGGACGATTGCATCTCAGACCTGCATCCTCCGTAGAATCCGGACACACTACTTGTGGTCCGAAGAACAATTTGTACATCTCCACGGGCGTCATGCCAAGAAAATGTTGGAGAACTCATGGTCCCTCCGGGTTGAACTCCCACAGGCGGAGGGGGCGACGTTTGCAGGGCAGAACTCGGCGAATTAACATAACCTGCGTCACCACGACCAGAATGATGTCTCTTTCTAGGAGATCTCGGATGTGGCCCTACAACAGGGGCACGTCCTTTGCCGGCCCCTAGTCCAGCCCCGTATTGACCCATGATGCCAGTCATGGCGGGGGACCCGAGCTAAAGGCAGGTGGCGCCACCCACTTAGGGGCCCTGGGAGCGGTAATATAAAACCACTCTCGTTGCCATAAGCTGGACTCCTCTTGAAAAGAGCCATTGGGCCATGGAGTACCAGCATTCTTGCTTATAAAAGCACCTCCGCACTCCGCGTGCCGTCCCTCGATCATCTTCGGCTCTACTTTGAAGGTCTTGAGCCATAGTCCGAAGTGAGGAGTGATACGGAGGAAGGCCTCACACACGACGATGAATGCGGAAATATGGAGGATGGACTCCGGGGCTAAGTCGTGAAATTCCAGCCCATAATAATACATGAGCCCCCTCACAAAGGGATCTGTCGAGAAGCCTAGCCCCCGAAGGAAGTGAGACATGAACACCACACTCTCACCGGGCTTGGGAATGGGAATGACCTGCCCTTGAGCAGGCAGCCTATGCGAGATTTCGTCGGTCAAGAACCTGGCCTCTCTCAACTTCAGCACGTCCTCCTCTATGACGGAGGAGGGCATCCATCGGCCTCGAAGGTCGGAACCGGACATTGTCGAAGGTCCGAAGCGCCTGAAATCTGGAACCTTGGGTGTTGGAACTCGAGGAGAAGGGCGAACTCGTTTGAGATTGAAAGAAAGGAGTAAGGCCTTGGTCTCTTTATAAGAGGTTGAATACCAAGGGCCTTCCCCATGACCGTTTGGGACTCGCCTTTGATCGAGAAAATATACCAACGGGTATGGTTGGGTTACCCACGCCCGTATTGATGAGAATCCCGGAATAAGGGGACACGATATCTGCTTTAACAAGACGTGCCAAGGAAACCGCCTCGCTAAACGCGCTGAGGTGGGACAATAAAACGATTCAAATAAATACTTGGCCGTGGTGTGATGTCACGCTATGGAATACGTCAGCAAATTAGATTTGTGTAAATATTATTCTCTCTATGGCAATATGTGGAAACTTATTTTGCAGAGCCGTACACTACCTTTGTGTTCAAAATCTTCTATGAAGTATTTGGAGGAGGAACCCGCCTTGCAATGCCGAAGACAATCTGCGTGCCGGACTCGTCGTCATTGAAGCCTGGTTCAGGGGCTACTGAGGGAGTCCTGGATTAGGGGGTGTCTGGATGGCCGGACTATACCTTCGGTCGGATTCCTGGACTATGAAGATACAAGATTGAAGACTTCGTCCCGTGTCCGGAAGGGACTTTCCTTGGCATGGAAGGCAAGCTTGGCGATACGGATATGTAGATCTCCTACCATTGTAACTGACTCTGTGTAACCCTAGGCCTCTCCGGTGTCTATATAAACCGGAGAGTTTTAGTCCGTAGGAGGAACACCAATCATACCATAGGCTAGCTTCTAGGGTTTAGCCTCTCTGATCTCGTGGTAGATCTACTCTTGTATTACCCATATCATCAATATCAATCAAGCAGGACATAGTGTTTTACCTCCATCAAGAGGGCCCAAACCTGGGTAAAACATCGTGTCCCTTGCCTCCTGTTACCATCCGGCCTAGACGCACAGTTTGGGACCCCCTACCCGAGATCCGCCGGTTTTGACACTGACAGTCGGTTACAAAGGAGGAGATATACATATCCGTACTGCCTAGCTTGCCTTCCACGCCAAGTAGAGTCCCATCCGGACACGAGACGAAGTCTTTAATCTTGTATCTTCATAGTCTAACAGTCCGGCCAAAGGATATAGTCCGGCTGTCCGGAGACCCCCTAATCCAGGACTCCCTCAGTAGCCCCTGAACCAGGCTTCAATGACGATAGGTCCGGCGCGCAGTATTGTCTTCGGCATTGCAAGGCGGGTTCCTCCTCCGAATACACCAAGGAAGAATTTGAATACAAGGATAGTGTCCGGCCCTGTAAAATAAGTTCCACATACCACCGTAGAGAGAATAATATTTCCACAAATCTAATCTGCTGACTTGTTTGGCAACATGACATTAAGCCATGGCCCAGTGATTATTTGAACCGTTTTTCTTTAACCAGCCCTGCCCATAACGCGAGGCAGTTTCTTGACACGTCTTGTCAAAGCAGATATCGTGTTCCCCAAATTACGAGATTCTCATCAATACGGTCGTGGGTAACCCAACCGTGCCTTGGACTCCTAGATTTTAGGCAAGTCCCAAACAGCCACTAGGAGGACGCTTGATATTCACCCTCTTTATAAAGGGACATGGCTTTTACTTTTTTCCCTCCCGTGCTCAATCGAATCCTTCCCCCGCCTCGAGTTCTAACACCCAAAACCCAGGTCAGGTGCTTCGAACCTTCAATCATGTCCGGATCTAGCCTTCAAGGCCGGTGGATGCCCTCCTCCATTACGGAAGAGGATATCAAGAAGTTGAGGGAGGCCAGATACCTGACCGCCGAGGTTTCGCATCGGCTGCCTGCCCGAGGGCAGGTCGTCCCTAGCCCCGAACCCAACGAGAACGTTGTGTTCGTCTCCCACTTCCTCCGAGGTCTAGGCCTCACTCTGGATCCCTTCGTTAGGGGTTTGATGTTCTATTACGGGCTAGATTTCCACGATCTAGCCCCGGACTCCTTTCTCCACATCTCGGCATTTATTGTCGTATGTGAGGCCTTCCTCCGCATTACCCCTCACTTCGGCCCGTGGCTCAAGACCTTTGAAGTGAAGCCGAAGATGGTCGAGGGGCAGCATGTAGCGTGCGGAGGCGCATTAATAAGCAGGATCGCTGGAGCTCCATGGCCAAAGGGTTCCTTTCCAGAGGTGTCTGGATTATGGCAACGGGAGTGGTTTTACATCACAGCTCCCAGAAGTGCCAAGTGGGTGGCTACCCCTGCTTTCCGCTCGGGCCCTCCACCACAACTGATGTCATGGATTAGCAGAGGGCTGAGCTGGGGTCCAGCCAAGGACGTGCCTATACTGCAGAGCCGCATTCAAGATCTCTTCGAAGGAGATTTCAGTCTGGTTATGGTGGTGCAAGTCATGCTGGTTCGTCGAGTCCAGCCTTGCAAACTCCATCCCCTTCGCATGTGGGAGTTCAACCCAGAAGGACCGCGCATTATTCATAATTTCCTTGGCCTGACGCACGAGGAGATGTATAAATCATTCTTCGGACCCCAAATAGAGTGTCCGAATACTACCGAGGACGTGGGCCTGAGCAGCAACCGTACCGCCGACCAAGTAAGTAATCCTCTAGCCGAACACACCGTCTTTCATTTATCATGACGTCATTCTGAGAAATCACTCTTTGACCAGGACTGGCTAACAAAGGCGAAGATGATTCGGTGTTCGGCCCCCCTTCTTGAGGGTTTGGACAATCCGATACTGGAAAAGATGCTCGAGCTAGCACCTTGCCCGGAGCCCTCAAAGGAAGATAAAGGGGGGAATAATGAGGGCAAAAGCGGGCCCCCATTGCTACCAATTCCAACCGAGGGAATGAGCGCCTCCGTGAAGGAGGATAACCAAGGGGAAGAATCTGACCTTCTCTCGCTTCGGGGAAGGAAGAGGACTGCCTCTGAAGATTCAGAAACCAAGGCTTCCAAACGGGAGAAGAAGTCTCCACCAGAGGGTCCTGCCTCGGAGGGTGCTTTTGCCGAACAAAGTCCGCACGGGGATCAGCCCTCTAACGAGCTGTAAGTGATCAAAAAATACTTAATAGTAAAGATATTCTACCTTACTTCCGAGGAAAATAACCGAAGCATTTATCTCACAGTTCAGATCTTAGCCCTTCTCAACGGACCTCGTCTTCAGGGGACCTTCTTCCAGAGATGATGGAGAGAGAAACGCCTCCCTCGGACTCCCCCGCTCAAGAAGCGGGCGACCTTGAAGTGTCGTCACGAAGGGCCTCTCCGGATCTGGTGAGACTAGAAGATAATCCTATAGCCACCCAAAGTCCCCAGCATCCGGCTCTTGAAGAGAGCCAAAAAAAGAGTCCGGCGCCGTCTGGTATGCGGTCGGACGCGCTGAGGGATCTGCTAAGGCGGGCGACCATCTCGGAAGAACGCCATACATTGATGGGTACGATGATGGAAAGGATTTCGTCCGCTGAAAGCGGGTTGCATGACGCCTTTATGAGTCTACTGACGGGCTTTGAGGTATGTGAAATGATATACATTTGTGATAGTACCGCACATTTTTAGGTGTGCCCTGTGTAGATAGTAGCCCCTGAGACTCTGGTTGTCGCCGAGAACGGCGGCAAACAGAGGATCGTAGTCCCAGGTAATAACCATACCGCATTTATGTGCAGGTGGTGGAAGCTCCGGTGGCTAGCCGGACTAATGAGTTTGCCGAACTAAAGCGGCAACTGGATGCGGCAGATGCCGACATCGAGCTTGTTAACAAGCGTCTTGACGAGGCACAGGGTAAGTAATGTTTTCTGGTGAATGTCACATAGGAAGAGCAGCGTGATGCCAGTATCTTTAATATGTTGTGACTGCAGATGGAGCTGCCACCGTGGAGACCCTTCGGGCGGAACTTGTCTGAGCCAAAGAACAAGCAAGGATTAGTAATGCGGCTGCTTTGAAGGCGGCCGAAGAGTTGAGAGCCGAGAAGGCCACGCATTGCGAGAGCAAAGAGAAAATGGCCAAGATGGCTGTAAAGTTAAAAGACACTGTCGACCGTTGCCGGTTCCTTGAAGAAGAAAACCAAGCAAAGGCAACGGACCTCGAAAAGGCCACAATGGCGGCCAAAGACACCCGCTCTGCCATGAGGGCAAAGAAGGAAGAGCTACGTGAAGCTGGTGATATTGTGGCTGGGAAGCCCTTTTTGCTGCGGAGGAAGTTCGGAGATCCACGGTATGCCGCTCTGGATCGGCTGTGGAGTTCGGCGGACGCATATCTGGATTTGACGGCGAGTGTTGTCGATGCGGCCAAATACTTCTGAGAGCAAACAGATCGTGAAGTGGACAAGCTATTCTGGTCGCAGTTTAACGCTCTAGAGCATCCGCTTCCACTAACTGATCAGCTTGCTGAATGGGCCGAACTCAATAGATTATCTAGACTTGCCATGAGGTCCGTCGTAGATCATCTGTGGCCAGAAAAGCCGAAGCCGAACAGCTATTTCAGCTTAGTGCAGCAGTTCCTTGGTGCGGTGCCGCACATTAATGCGATGAAGAAGTCAGCGTGCATAGAGGGCTCATGGATGGCCCTTGCCCGTGTCAAAGCATACTGGGCGGAGATGGATGCTACCACTGTTGCGGCGAAGGGTTCGGCCTTAGGCCGAGTGGCTGCCGAGCACTATTTTGAAGAAGTTCTTGAGGGTGCTCGTTTGATAGAGGCCCAGTGCTCGAATAATATTATGTTTGAGTGACATGTATTCCCATTGTAAAAACAATGTTTTATTGAATTTATCAAGGCTGTATTTATACTTGTGCCCGAAAGTATTGTGATGCCTCCTGTGCGGCCGTTTATGTATACATGTGTATAACCTGAAAGATTGAAGTCGTCGGCTTCAGCCCTCACACATATAATGCGGGGGTGTTCGCAGAAGACGCGTGTTCACACTTAATCCAACGTCTTGGTCCTAATAAGGAGGTGATAGCGCAGCGAACTAGGCAACCGGACTATAATGCTTTAACACTTTCACTTAGCCATAGGAGTTTGATAGTGGGGCTACTATATAGCCCCTGGTGGCTCCGCACTCGCCCGAATTCGGGGTGCGTACGTGCCTGGCCGGGAAATGGCCCTTCGTTAAGGCGGAGGAATTCTAAGATTCCGATAGGTCATTGAGTGGTTGACCAGTCTCACGCTATATCATGACAGTCAGTTTTCGGCTTTCTCTACTTAGGTGCTAGTCCGGTTGAACTAGGGCACAATCGCAGTAGTTCTCCTGGTGCCGCCTTAGCCGATAGAGCGGAACGTAAGGCAGCAAAACACAGGAGCCGGGCAAACCCAACATTTGACCAAAGACATGATTCGGAGCTGATGCATATAAGGCCAAACTCGAGACGCCGAACACTCCCTAAGGTATTCGGTCTTTATTGTGGGCCTGAACAGTGCCCTTTGTAAGAAGCCCCTGGTGTCCAGGTACGTGCATTGTTCTGACGTGGTCACATGCCAAGACGTCAGCATCCTTCTCAATGGTACTGAGAATCCGAGGGATGTGTATCAACAAGAGACAGAAAAAAGGGTTGACGCAGGGTCTTAATCTAAAAAGAATCCTTTGAACGGGTCCCTGCTGCCCGTATGCGCCTGTGTCTCCGTTGTGCCGTATCCTGGACAGGTGTAGCACGATGGTCATCTATAAAAGAGAGGAACTTAGGTGAAAAGTTGTCGTGCAAAAAGGTAGGTTTTAAAGAAACCATGTACAATTCAAGATGAGTAAAAATTGCCACTTGTCTGCGCGCGTTGAGCCCCTTGTATTTGTAATAGGGGTGTGGCCATCAAACCTGTATGAATTACATATAGCTGCGCTGGACTCGTCTAACTGTGTCTGTGGTCTTGACGACCTATCGAATGCTTTAGTTGGTGAGGCCGTTTTAGTGTGCGGCTGCCAAGGCCGCTGCACTCTCTTCGGCACGCATGGATCGCTCAATATTTCCATTTACTGTAATGATGCCATGTGGACCAGGCATCTTAAGAGTGAGGGAAGCGTAATGTGGTATTGCATTAAAGCGAGCGAAAGCTTCGCGTCCAAGTAGTGCTTGATAGCCACTTTGGAACGGAGCAATGTGGAAGGTTAAATTTTCGCTACGGAAGTTATCGGGGAAGCCGAATATAACCTCTAGTAGCAGGGAGCCCGTGCAATGAGCCCCTAGGCCTGGCGTTACTCCTTTAAAGGTAGTATTGCTGTGGCAAATTTTCGTTGGGTCTATCCCCATTTTGCGGACTGTGTCCTGATATATCAGGTTTAGACTGCTGCCACTGTCCATCAGGACTCGTGTGAAGAGGTGTCCGCCAATTATTGGGTCTAATACCAAGGCAGCCCATCCTGCACGCCGGATACTTGTTGAGTAATCCCGATGGTCGAAAGTGATCGGTTGAGACGACCAGTGGCAGGACTCCACGGTGATAGGCCCTTGGGCATATTTCTCTGGGAGTGACGCTTTGTTTCTCCCCTTGATCACGTGTAACACGTTTACTGTTTTGACTTCTGGTGGAAATTTCTTTTGTTCCCCAGTGTCTTGCTTGAGAGGCTCATCCTCGTCTTCACTTGGTGTATCCTCCCCCTTGTGTACGGCGTTGAGCTTGCCGGACTGCTTGAAGACCCAACATTCTCTGTGTGTATGATTAGCAGGTTTACCAGGGGTGCTATGGATCTGACATATTTGGTCCAGAATTTTGTTTAGGCTGGATAGTTCGTCTCTGCTGCCTTTAGAGGGCGGCTTTTGCTGACCTGGCCCAGAGCTTCTGAATCCGGTGTTTACCGCCGTGCTCTTCGGGCTGTCTTCTTTATTCCGGCGCTTATTATTTTTGCTGCGTCGTGATTTCCCATTTCCATCTCTAACTTCGGATGTACTTGGGTCGCTAGTGCTGCATCGGGCTAGCCAGCTGTCCTCGCTCGCGCAAAAGCGGGTCATGAGGCTTGTTAACGCTACCATTGTTCTCGACTTTTCTTGGCCGAGGTGCCTGGCAAGCCATTCGTCTCGGACGCTGTGTTTAAAAGCTGCCCAGGCTTCGGCGTCCGGATAGTCGACTATTTGGTTCTTTTTAGTAAGAAACCTGTTCCAAAGCTTTCGAGCTGACTCTCCGGGCTATTGAGTTATATGACTTAAATCGTCCGCATCCGGAGGTCGGACATAAGTCCCTTGAAAATTTACCCAAAAAGTGTCTTCGAGCTCTTCCGAGCTTTCAATGGAGCTTTCGGGGAGGCTTTTAAGCCAGTGCCGAGCAGGCCCTTTGAGTTTGAGGGGTAAATACTTAATGGCGTGGAGATCATCTCCTCGAGCCATATGGATATGGAGGATATAGTCCTCAATCCAGACCCCAGGGTCTGTTGTTCCGTCGTATGCCTCTATGTTTACGGGTTTGAATCCCACTGGAAATTCATGGTCTAGCACCTCGTCGGTGAAACATAGGGGGTGTGCGGCACCCCTGCATCTGGGTGTACCGCGTTGTTCGGATGTTTGTTGTGTTGCATAGTATGCTGGAGCACGCTTGCGTGGTCCATAGATGGATCTGGTTGCGCCATCCTTTTGATGCGAGCCCACGCGTGGATCGCATGTTGGCTTATGTGCGGCGTTATTTGCCGCTCTATGTTGGCCGTGAGGTCATCTATCCGGCCAGATGGCCGTTTTAATTTTTGGTTGCGGGGGATCTAAGGCCTCCTCATTGAATTCAGGTAGCAACTTCCGCTTTGGGTAGCTCTTGGTGGGGCGATTACCGCCGTACTTCGCTGCTGTGTTGAGTACTTTACTCCATCTGATTCTGAGTGTGTCTTGCGCAACCTTGAGCCTTTGGTTTTGCTTTTTTAGACTCCTCGCGGTGGCAACAAGCCTTTGATGGGCATTCTGTTGCTCCGGGTGTCTGTCCGGTGTGATGTCGTCCGGACTATTATCTTTGACAGAGTCGGGTTGTTCGGATTGATTCTCCGTGTTGCCGTGGTCCGGCGATGGTTCACCCTGCTCTAATGCTGGGTCTATATGATCGCTGTTTCTGCCAAGGCGGGATTTGGAGCGGTGCTTACGCCGCCGCTTTGACTGCTTCTCGAGGGGACAACCCTTCGATGCGTCCTTCCGTTCCTCGTCGACGTTTTCTTTTGGTGTGTCCACCATGTATACGTCATGTGATGAGTGGGCGTCCAATGCCCTGTGGGCAGTGGTTTTTGTTCGTCTCCTGCATCGTCGTCCATACCGTCGATGTCTTCGGAGTCGAAGTCGAGCATGTCGGTTAAGTCATCGACAGTGGCTACTAAGTGGGTGGTGGGTGAGCGGCGAATTTCTTTGTCATCCGCATCCCAATCCTGCCGGACATAGTTCGGCCAGGACTCTCCTGACAAGGAGAGAGACTTTAATGAATTCAGTATGTCGCCGAAGGGCGAGTGCTGAAAGATATCCGCGGAGGTGAATTCCATGACTGGCGCCCAGTCGGATTTGATAGGCACGGGCGCAGGCGGTTCGGAGTCCGTGGCCGGGGAAGGATCCGGCAGTATGGCAACACGGCTCTCGTGAAGGGTAAGGTCGATATTCGGCTCGATCGCCACTGAGGATACGGCCTTCGTGACGGGGTCTATCCACCCATCCATGGATGGCGCGACTGGCTCCGAATTGAGGCTCGGAGCGGCTGCCGGTGCGATCTCCTGAATACGGTCCGAAGGTAGAGCTAAATCGCACTCATCATGACCGCGTGGCGCACAAGGCAGGGGCTCGAATCCGTCGAAGATCAAGTCTCCGCGGATATCGGCCGTGTAATTTAAGCTTCCAAACCTGACCTGATGGCCAGGGGCGTAGCTTTCGATCTACTCCAGATGGCCAAGCGAGTTGGCCCGCAGTGCGAAGCCGCCGAATACAAAAATCTGTCCGGGAAGAAAAGTCTCACCCTGGACTGCATCGCTGACGATGATCGAAGGAGCCATCAAGCCTAATGATGACGACACAGAGGAACTCTCAATGAAAGCACCAATGTTGGTGTCAAAACCGGCGGATCTCGGGTAGGGGGTTCCGAACTGTGCGTCTAGGCGGATGGTAATAGGAGGCAGGGGACACGATGTTTTACCCAGGTTCGGGCCCTCTTGATGGAGGTAAAACCCTACGTCCTGCTTGATTTATTCTTGATGATATGGGTATTACAAGAGTTGATCTACCACGAGATCGGAGAGGCTAAACCCTAGAAGCTAGCCTATGGTATGATTGTATGTTGTCCTACAGACTAAAACCCTCCGGTTTATATAGACACCGGAGAGGGCTAGGGTTACATAAGGTCGGTTACAAAGGAGGAGATATACATATCCGTATTGCCTAGCTTGCCTTCCACGCCAAGTAGAGTCCCATCCGGATACGTGACGAAGTCTTCAATCTTGTATCTTCATAGTCTAACAGTCCGGCCAAAGGATATAGTCCGGCTGTCCGGAGACCTCCTAATCCAGGACTCCCTCAGGCGGCTACAGCACCAATCACGCCTCCTATGGGTCCTCCTCCAATGGTCGCGTTCGGTGCCAACTTTGCAAAAAGGCAGGCCATGAAGTCATGGACTATTGGCATCGTTACGATGAGGACTTTGTTCTGGACGCTCGTCTTGCTGCAGCAGCAATCCGAGAGCAAGGAGGAGATGGTACCATCTGGTATGCCAACTCAGGAGCCACTGATCATGTCACCAATGAACTTGAGAAGCTATCCATGAGGGAGAAGTACTTTGGCAATGATTAGATTCACACCGCAAGTGGTGGAGGTATGGATATCTGTCATATTGGTCAAGCATCTATTAATTCCCCTAATCTTAAACGTGATCTTGTTCTAAAAGATGTTCTTCATGTTCCACAACCGACAAAAACCTTGCATCTATGTCTCGTTTAACTTCCGATAACAATGTCTTCTTTGAAACTCATCCCACATATTTTTTTCATAAAGGATCGGGCAATGAGGGAGCTCATTCACCACGGTAGATGCATTGGAGGCTTGTATCCCATTACATCTGGAGCATTTAGTCGAAAGCATCATCGTCAAGTCTACTCCGTCATCAAGCCCTCCTTGGCAAGATGGCATCAAAGATTAGGACATCCTTCTTCGGTCATAGTCAAGCAAGTAGTGAATAAAGGCAATCTTGCATTGTCGTCTAGTTCTAATATTGAGTCTGTGTGTGATGCTTGTCAATGTGCAAAGAGTCACCAACTTCCTTATCCTAGGTCAAATAGCGTGTCTCATGCTCCGTTGGAACTTATCTTTAGTGATGTATGGGGTCATGCAAGAGATTCGTTTGGCAGAAAAAAAATATTATGTCAGTTTTATTGATGACTTTAGCAAGTTTACTTGGATATATTTGCTTAAGTTTAAATCTGAAGTTCTTTCTATTTTTCAAGAATTTCAGAAGCTTGTTGAACGTCAGTTTGACATAAAAATTCTCGTAGTCCAAAGTGACTGGGGAGGGGAGTATGACAAACTCAACTCCTTCTTTCGCAATATTGGAATTGCTCATCATGTCTCATGTCCTCATGCTCATCAACAGAATGGCTCTGCCGAGCGTAAACATCGTCACATTGTTGAAGTAGGCCTATCTCTTTTAGCCCATGCATCAATGCCACTCCAATATTGGGATGAAGCTTTTATTGCTGCAACATATCTTATCAATGGCCTTCCTACCAAAGTCATTGGCAACATTACTCCCTTGGAAAAATTGTTTCATCATAAACCCGATTACAATTCTCTAAGAATTTTTGGGTGTGCTTGTTATCCTAATCTCTGTCCATACAATCGCCACAAACTTGAATTTTGTTCCACTCAATGCGTTTTTCTTGGCTACAGTAATCTTCATAAAGGGTACAAGTGTCTTGAGATTTCCACTGGACGCATATATATTTCTCGAGATGTTATATTTGATGAAACAGTGTTTCCTTTTGCAAAACTTCATCCAAATGCCAGAGCTTTGCTTCGTGCAGAAATTGCACTTCTTCCTGATTATATGCCTAGTTCAGATCACGGGGGTGAGTTAAATAGTGCTGATCATTTGACTAGTTCCAAAGAAAATTTTAACTTTGATGATGAGTGTGCAGTTTCCGGACGTCATTTTATGCAAGGGCAAGCAGAAAAAACAAGCACCCGATCCCAGGCTGATTCAGGCGACAGCAGCGGCAGGATCAGCGCAGGATCCAAGGGAGATCCTTGTTGCAGTGTGTCAGACAAGGCAGATACGCGGGTCCAGGAGGAGCCTAGCGTGGCACATGCAGCGGTGGCCGACAACCCCAACAGCACGGGGCCCGCCAGCCCAACCAGCGGAAGCCCACGCCAATCGATGGATGCCGCGTCTACGCGAGATGGGGCAGCGTCCGACCGAGCCGTGCGCGTGGGGTCTGGCGTGGAATTTGGTGCAAGCATCACATCTCGCCTGACCGGGCGACCAGGCGCTGATGACGCCACAGGGCGGCCTCTGGCTGGCTCGGGGATTACGAAGCGGATTTCTGGAGCATTGGATCAGGAGCCGGGTGCTGCACATTGTACTGCAGGATCTTCTGTGGCCACTGTTTTTACTGCAGAACCAGCCACACCAGAGTCTTCTGTGCCAGAAACTACTCATGTTTGTGCACCAGCTCCTGCGCCGGAACTTCCACGTCGCCATACTAGATCCCAGTCTGGTATTGTCAAAGCAAAAGAGTACAAAGATGGCACCATAAGGTATGATAATATCAAACGTGCTTTCCTTACTAGTATGGGTGAACCAACACATTTGCATGATGCAATGGCTAGTAAAGATTGGAAAGATGCTATGGATAATGAATATGAGGCACTCATGAAAAACAAAACATGGCGTCTAGTACCACCAGAAAAAGGCAAAAATGTCATAGATTGCAAATGGGTGTATAAGATTAAAAGAAAGTCTGATGGAAGCATTGATAGATATAAGGCCAGATTAGTTACAAAAGGTTTTAAACAAAGTTTTGGTATTGATTATGAAGATACTTCCAGCCCGATTGTTAAGGCAACTACCATTCGACTTGTATTATCCATTGTTGTTTCCATAGGGTGGAGTTTAAGGCAGCTAGATGTTCAGAACGCGTTTCTTCATGGTGTTCTGGAAGAAGAGGTTTTCATGCGGCAACCACCAGGTTATGAGAACGTAAGCACACCTCATTATATTTGCAAGTTAGATAAAGCCTTATATGGATTAAAACAGGCCCCAAGAGCCTGGTACTCAAGGTTGAGCACACAGTTACAACGACTTGGGTTTACACCATCAAAGGCCGATACCTCATTATTTCTCTACAATAAAGGCAATGTCACTATATTTGTTCTTGTATATGTTGACGATATAATTGTTGCCAGTTCAAGTTCAGATGCCACTACTTGTTTGCTCAAGGATTTAAAGATGGAGTTTGCTCTCAAGGATTTGGGAGATCTACATTATTTCCTTGGTATAGAGGTTAAAAAGGTGAGATGTGGTATACTTTTATCACAGGAAAAATATGCTATTGACATTCTCAAAAGAGTGGGATTGGAGAATTGCAAGCCTGTAAGTACACCAATTTCAACTACAGAAAAACTCACCATTGACAGTGGAGAAGCTCTTGGACCCGAGGATGCAACAAACTATAGAAGTATTGTAGGAGCACTACAATACCTAACTCTTACGCGTCCAGATATTTCTTATTATGTGAATAAAGTATGTCAGTATTTATATGCACCCATTACTGTTCATTGGACTACAGTTAAGAGGATTGTGAGGTATCTCAGATTTTCAGGAGAGCTTGGACTAAGAATTGTCAGGTCTCCGTCTGTGCTTGTGTCTGCCTATTCTGATGCGGATTGGGCAGGGTGTGCTGATGACAGAAGGTCCACAGGTGGATTTGCTGTGTTCCTGGGCACAAATCTTATATCATGGAGTGCGAGAAAACAGGCTACAGTCTCAAGATCTAGCACTGAGGCTGAATATAAAGCTCTAGCAAATGCTACAGCTGAAGTGATGTGGATTCAAACATTACTTTATGAGCTTGGAATTAAGACTCCACGAGCTGCTAGGTTATGGTGTGATAATCTTGGTGCAACCTACCTTTCAGCTAATCATGTTTTCCATGCATGCACAAAGCATATTGAAGTTGATTTTCATTTTGTCAGAGAAAGAGTGACACGCAAGTTACTTGACATAAGGTTTATTCCTACTGGTGATCAACTAGATGATGACTTTACGAAACCCCTTACTATGAGAAGGCTTGAGGAATTGAAGAACAATCTCGACCTGGGAGTTCCTTAGGTTTAGATTGAGGGGGAGTGTTAGAATACATTGTAATGAGATAGGACTGGTTGTTTGAACTAGATTCCTGTTCTATCTCTTCTTTTGTTTCTCTTCCTCGTTACCGATTCTTTCTGTATTCCCGATTGGCCTCTCGATCGATCTGCTTGTAAGCCACGGCAACATCAGTATAAATATAAGTGCGGCCCGAGAAAAGGGTTTAACGCTTCCCAAATATTCTTACATGCCTTTCTCTCGATGTTTGCGAAAGTATCTATCTATATACCCTCTGTATGATGGCCAATGTCCGTCAGGATTCCCTCGCGCATTATACCACAACAAAGAATCAAGTTCCATTGTGCACTAGCAGTGCATGGCAGCTTTTACAGTACCCTGGTACTCCCTCGGGTAGAGATGGAGTACCACTCAAATCTGACCATCCACCTTGAGGGGTAGTTTAGTCTATTTTCTCGTGGTCTTATCTTATCCTGATAAAATCACGCCAGATAACTAGGAGCAACGTGAGTCATTATCGGCCCATCACGCGCGCCATTAGAGCAGTTAATCACGTCGCCAACAATGGAATCCCTTGCGCATGCTTCCTACCTGGGCTGCATGGTGGTGTCGTCGTCCCATGATGACGGCGCCATTGCAGCTGCTCGTATTTGGAAAGCATCACATGTGAATTGATAACAACACAGATTGATCTCCCAAATAATAGAAGCATGGCAAATTGTATCGATTAATGGAAATATCATATTTTCTTTGCGTTGGGAGTTATCGATCAAACAGATCGTGGCTAAAAATTCTGGACAAATCACACAAAATCACTCATGTACATGGATAATTAAAACAAAAAATATTCTTATGAGATAGTCATGTACACGGGAGGGTCTTCTCGCACCCAACACGTTCATCAGACCCGTGGATCCTAAGCTTGCCTCGATCAAAGTAATTCCATGTTTAACCTATCGGCCAGATCAACGGCGAATTTGAACGTCCAGCACTTGGACGACCCGCCAAATGATAGAACTCCAGCCAGCCTGTGATCCCGCCTTGACGCGACTCCAACGAGTCCTTGGCTTGCGACCATGCCTTGGTCGTTGTCTGTCTCTCTGATATGCGCACACCAAAGTCGCCGCCGGTGCCTATCCCGGTGAAGATTTGTTTTTTCGATAAAGCCCTGTGAAAAATTAGGGTTCCAGAAATGATTAATCATGATTGAGTTGAATGGTTACTCCTCCTATGATAATTACGATGAAAATTATGTAGCAGCCGTGATGTACGCTGAGATGAGAATAAAAGTAAAAATAAAAAAAAGCAAATCGCTTCTTGATTACATTTTTGCCCCTATCCTTGAGGTAGTCCCTAGCTTTTTTAGTTGGTACTTTCTCGTACAAGTGTTGGAGTACCAATTACGATCATCTGTTGGATTAATGAAAATGGATAGCTCATAACCATTTAGGGGTACCATAAAGGAGCTCCAGTGCATATATAGTATGTTATTGATATTTCTCCCAGCGGCGTATCTTGCTCTCCTTCCTCACGGTTTCTAAGGTCATAAGGAGTACCCTTTCGTGAAACCTGCCCATCAGAGAGTTCAAGTCTCGACGACTTTACCTAACCTAGATGTTCGCATTTTGCTGGATTTATTCCAGGATTTAACAGTGCTATTCTTTCAGTGGTAGGCGACGTAAGCATCCATGATGACTTCGTCACTCGCACGATCTGCCAGTCTAGTACAGTCTCTCAAAGATGCTCAACTATCTTTGTGAAATCTGGTGGTTATTATTTGCGTGTAATTGATGTAGCTCAGACGAGACAAGTGTAAAGAATTCCCCTGGAAATGGATGGATAGACTAGAATATATCTCAACGACGACTATGACCGAATACGAATAATAGAGCATCAAGACCTGAACCGGCTAGTAAACGGAAGAATATGGCATTAGTAATATAAGGCCTGGATGCGCTAGCGCATCAATATCGGTTCATGGCAGCTCAATCGTTGATCTGGCATAGTGGCATGGCACTTGTTGAGCTGCTATTGCTTAGTTCGGCCGTGATCAGCAAATTAATCAAAGGCTATCCATCCGCGAAGGGCAAAACACAACAACTTGTGGTTACTTGTATCCACCCGGGTTCTCAAGCCCCCACACTTAGTACGGTAATTTATTTATTTTTAGACTTATTCCAGGATTAAACTCCACTACTTTTGCAGTGATAGACCACGTACTCATTGCCAACGAGATGTCTGTAGTTACTTCACCGCCCCATAATAAACCATCATTGCCAAGTTCAAACCATGCGTCACTGCTGGTTTTGAGAATTGGCAGTGGACAAGCACGGTTATCATCGGTTCTGGGCTAAATCAACAGTGATAATAGTAGCAATATTCTTTTTCTAGATTGCTAGAGATTTAGTCCGTAAGTAAAGTACAACCATTATCACTGCTGATTTAGCCCTGAACCGATGATAACCGTGCTTGTCCACTGCCAATTCTCAAAACCAGCAGTGACGCATGGTTTGAACTTGGTAATGATGGTTTAGGGTTTAGGGTTGCGGGCACACTACAGGTTTGTGCTTATAGTAGGAGTTTCATGTCCATCCTAAAAAAACTATAGTGATTTTGGTGAAGAGTGCCCGCAACAACGGAGAGAAGCAATAGGAAGAAAAAGGAGAGAAGCTCAGCTTGGAGAAATGGGAAACATGGTTTTACATTTTGTACAGCCATTACTGCTAGTTCAACCTAAAAAACGACAGTGAGGTAACACCAGTTCTAGGCACAAACCTGTAGTGTTAAGCACCACGTTACATCAAGTTCGTGTCTAACTTACACCGGCAGTGATTATAGGGCTATCACTTCTACAGTAGTTCTTAAGGGCTCAATCATTCGAGGGGGCTAGGCTTTAGAAGTGGCAGAACTGGGAAGCACCCTGATTGCTCAACCTGTAGTACTGCTTCCTCAATCTCAGGATCTATGACCCTAGTCTTCCAATATCTATTTTTTTTGCATGGTATATGTTCTAATTAATAGAATAAAGATTCAGATGCAAGTCACGTAAACACCGACATTACAAGACTGAAAAGATAGGATAATCCTATGGAAAAACACCAGCGCTTGTCCCTCTCCATCAAGGAAAAGAAGACAGATCACCTCTTCACCCGAACTCGACGCGGCCCCATCTCTGATCAGCAGCTTTACGGTCCTCCAAAGTAGTTCACCTAAAGCAAAACAATTGCCGTTGAAAGAATCAGACTGGGGCAACGTGTCCCCGGCCACGCCATCGAACTTCAGATCTGACACCCCCGCACAACTACGATGTCGGAGAAGGAAAGCAGAACTGTCAGCCTCCAACCACCAACAAAGCACAGGCTACACCTTCTTCCAGCTGTCACCTGCGTAGACAATCGTCTGCGCGTACTCTCGGACAACAAAACCTCCCTGCTCCACCGTGACGCCGGAGACAACGCCGTAGCAACGGGAGAGACACATGAAGGAGTCGCCGCCAGTGCCTTTCCGACACCATCCATGAACATTAACGCCGCCGATCTGAAGGATCGGCAAACGCACGATGCCATCAACTCCGAGACGCCGCCATGAAGGGCATCGCCGGTGTAGTAGTGGAGCTGAGGCTGATTATTCATCCGGGCGCCACTCCCACCATCCCAACGGCGCACCACGACCTGCAAAATCAAACTCTAACTACAGAGCGGAGGAACAGCCCCCCCCCCTCCTTCCTGTTGTCGGAGCAGCAGTCAGAGGAAGAGGGGGCCAGCCCTGACCGGTGTAGATCGTGTGAAACAAAGGAAACGAAGATTGGATCGGCGCACTCAACATGGTGGCCTTGGGATGTATTTATATGGGTGCGCTAGGGCACAGATTACAGGTAGTTACAGGAGATAGACACAAATATTAACAGACTCCTATATCCTAACAATATACAGTTTAACATCCCTGCTCAATCTGAACTTCCTTCGCGAAGATTCAGATTGTATCTGTTTGAGACAAAGGGTGCCTCGGCTAGTGGTTTAGTGAAGATGTCAGCAACATGTTCCTTGGAAGAAATGAACCTCACATCCAATGCTTTGGTTGCGACTCTCTCACGAACAAAATGGAAATCCACCTCGATATGCTTGGTCCTGGCATGAAACACTGGATTGGCAGACAAATAAGTGGCGCCTAGGTTATCACACCACAGTATAGGAGGTCGTGGCATAAACACGCCAAGCTCTCCAAGAACTGACTGAATCCAGATAATCTCCGTTGTGCCATTGGCAAGTGCCTTGTACTCAGACTCCGTGCTGGATCGTGAGACTGTGGCCTGCTTCCGTGAGCTCCAAGAGATAAGGTTGGGACCAAGAAAGACGGCAAACCCTCCTGTGGACCTGCGATCATCGCTGCATCCAGCCCAGTCGGCGTCAGAGAAGCAACTCAACACCATTGATGGGGACTTGCTAATGGACAGGCTCATACCACGAGTGTACTTGAGGTACCTCAAGATCCTTTTAGCTGCTGAAAAATGGACAGTCCTAGGTGCATGCAGAAACTGACAGACACGATTCACAGCAAAGGAAATATCCGGCCTGGTCAACGTCAAGTACTGAAGAGCTCCAACCAGACTACGGTATGTAGTACTGTCATCCTGAGAGAGAGGTACCCCACTATCTTTGCTGATCTTCTCACTTGAGGACATGGGAGTAGTGGAGACTTTACAATGTTCCATATTAGCACGGTGAAGAATGTCACCAATGTACTTCTGTTGAGAGAGCACAATCCCCCGTGGTGACGACTTCACCTCAACTCCAAGAAAAAAATGCAAGGGACCAAGATCCTTGAGCGCAAACATGGCATGTAGGTCAGCAAGTAGCTTGGTCGTTGCAGCAGATGAAGAGCTGGCCACAATGATATCATCCACATAGACGAGCATAAACATGGTGACACCGCCATGATGAAAAATAAACAGAGAGGTATCTGCTTTAGAGGCCACAAAACCAAGTTGAAGAAGACGTGAGCTTAACCGGGAATACCAGGCTCTGGGGGCCTGTTTAAGTCCATAGATAGCTTTGCTCAACTTGCACAGAAACCGAGGAGCAGCAGGATCCACAAACCCAGGGGGTTGACGCATATACACCTGTTCCTGAAGAACTCCGTGAAGGAAGGCATTCTGAACATCCAACTGTCGAAGACACCAACCTCGAGAGACAGCAATAGAAAGAACCAGACGAACAGTAACTGGTTTAACCACTGGACTGAACGTGTCATCATAGTCGAGACCATAGCGTTGCTTGAACCCTTTGGCGACAAGACGAGCCTTATGACGATCAACAGTCCCATCAGCCTTGTACTTCACTTTAAAAACCCACTTGCAGTCTATTACGTTAACATGAGGTGGTGGTGGAACTAAGGTCCACATATCATTGTGGCGAAGAGCATCAATCTCAAACTGCATCGCAGCACGCCAAGCAGGAGATGCCATGGCCTCACGGTGATCACGAGGTTCCCTGGAGACCAGAAATGCACGGCGTGACGGATCATAGTTGACAGTGCCATCCGTGCGTTGAGCAGGTTTGCGCGTATGATCACGTGTGCGCGTGACCATTGCATGGGCAGGAGGCGGCGGAGCAGAAGATCCGGGAGCAGCAGCCGAGGAGGAAATCGGATCCTCCTGGGATCCCGTGTCGCCAGCGGACGCAACGGGAGAATCTGGCGGCGATCGCGAGGAGGGAACAGGCGTCGCATGTGCGCCTGTCGCCGAGCCGGGCCGCCCCACCAACGGACTACCAGTTACGTGGGCAGCAGAATCGGGCGCGGAGGGAGCCGGGCCAGTGGCGGGGCCCGCCATTGAGGGGGACAGGGCGCGCGGAGAGGAGACCGGGCCTTCAAAGGCCGCCACGTGGGCCAACGGGTGGGGCGCCTCCCCACGGTCGCCTGGCGCGGTGCTGTCACTGTCGCTGTCGGTCGCGGCTGCGTGATCCGAGGCCGGATCAGCTCCAGATTCTGTGCCCGGATCAGCTCCGGATCCTCTGCCCGGATCAGCTCCGGATCCTGCGCCTGGCACACCTGGGATTTTCTGCGCCGGAGTGGATCCTGCATCCAGGTTAGAAGACAGAGCAGATATACCATAGCTCATGTGGTCATGCGGGAATAAGAGGATGGTTTGTTCAGCAACGCGAGGTGGTATGGGAGAGGCAGACGAGTTGGCAAACGGAAAAACTTTTTCATCAAACGTGACATCTCTAGAAATATAGATGCGAGCCGTGGGTAGATGAAGGCACTTATACCCTTTGTGATGAATGCTGTAGCCAAAGAACATGCATTGTTGGGATCGAAAGGCGAGTTTGTGTGTGTTGTAGGGACGCATGTTGGGCCAGCAAGCACAACCAAACGTACGAAGTGATGTGTAGTTTGGTTTGGTATTGAATAGTTTCTCCATAGGGGTAAGGTTGCCAATGACACGACTAGGTAAGCGATTGATAAGATAGCATGCGGAGAGATAGGCCTCATCCCAAAACCGTAGCGGCATAGACGCATGTGATAACAGAGAGAGCCCCATGTCAACAATATGACGGTGCTTCCTTTCAGCAGAACCATTTTTCTGGTGTGTGTGTGTGGGCAAGATACATGATGCATAATGCCAAGTTGACGAAAGAACGTGTTGCTAAGCTTCTCGTACTCCCCACCCCAGTTGGATTGAACGCATGAAATCTTGCGGGACAAAAGGCGTTCAACATGAGCAAGGAAGTCATGAAAAACATCAAACACATCACATTTTCTCTTGAGAAGATAAATCCACACAAATTTACTATAATCATCGATAAATGAGACACAGTACTAGAACTCACCAGATGATGTTTTGGCAGGTCCCTACACATCCGAAAAGATAAGTTCTAATGGGAAGGAAGAAACACTCGAGGATCTAGGAAAAGGAAGTTGGTGTGCTTTGCCTTGTTGACATGCATTACACACGTGGGTCATAGACCGACTAGAAGAAGCTAATTTATTAGATGATAAAATGTGCTGAACGACTTGGGTGGAACGGTGTCCAAGCCTCGCGTGCCAATCTTCTGCGGACAACCTAACTGACGAAAGAGCATGATGGGATGATGGCCGAATGGGGTAAAGCCCATTTTCACATCTGCCTTGAAGTAGAACCTTCTTGGTGATCAAGTCCTTCATAAGAAAATGAGTAGGATAATACTTTAGATAAGCATGGTTATCAACAACAAGACGATTGACAGAGAGAAGGTTTTTGTTAGCGTTAGGGACATGCAAGATATTACGAAGTTTCAGATTTGCAGAAGGAGTAGGAAGAATTGCATGACCACGATGAGCTATGTGCAAACCTGATCCATCAGCTGTATGGATGCGATCCCTCCCTGGGTACTTCCCCCGAATCGTGAGGTGGTCCAGATCGCCAGTGATGTGGTCCGTGGCCCCAGTGTCGGTGAACCAAGCCGGGTCACCTAGGATGGAGGGAGGAGACGCAGCAGCAAGGCCAGCCATCTTGGATTGTGGCGGCTGGAACACATGGTTGTAGCGCTGACCACACTCCCAGGCGTAGTGCCCCGGACCGCAGCAGAGCTGGCACTGAACGCGGTTATCGCCGCGGTCACCGTAGTCACCGCGATCACCGCCGCGATTGCCGCCAAAGTTGCCGTGTTGGCACGAGCCGCCGCCACCGCGGTTCCCGCGATCGCCTCCACGAGAGTTGTTGTGGTAGCCGCCGCGATCTCCAGAGTTGCTGCGGCCCTTGCCGCGGTAGTTGCCCTTGCCCCGATTGGAGTTGTTGGTGTTGCCGATAGAGTCCCGAGCGACATAGTTGATGGAGGAGCCGCCATGCTGAAGACGAGCGGCGTTGTACTCGCGGCGCCGTTCGAAGGAGATCGCGTGGGAGTAGAACTCACCAAGCGTCATGCCCTCGGGACGAGTGGTGTACGCGGTGATGAGAGGCTCGTAGTCGCTGTCGAGGCCGGTGATGACGGCGGTGATGATGTCCTCAGTGCTCATGGGGCGGCCGACAGCGGCAAGCTGATCGGCGTTGGCGCGGATTTTGGCGAAGTAGTCCGCCATGGAAAGGGTTCCTTTCCTAAAGACCGCCATGTCCATCTTGATCTGGACGATGCTGGCGCGGCAATGGATGGTGTACATCTCCTCAACGTGCGACCAGATGGCACGAGAGGTCTCCAGCTGATGCACTTGCTGCAATACCTCATCAGACATCGAGGCGAGGAGGTAGCTGAGGACGATCTGATCCTGGCGAAACCAGGTGGTATACTCCGGATTGGGGGCGCACACCCCTTTTTCATCAGGATCCAGAAGCTTGGGGGGAGCTAGGAGAGTGCCATCGACGTAGCCCGTGGCGCCAGCTATGCGAAGAGGGGGAAGAACTTGAGCCTTCCAGAGGAGGAAATTGGAGGTGGTAAGCTTGGCGGTGATAAGGCTAGCGGAGGGAGGAGGAACGGAGGAGGCCGGCGGCCCATTGAAGGCGGCGGGCAGGGAGAGCGTGGTTAGGGCGGCGGAAGAGGAAGCGGAAGCTGTAGGGGAGCCCATGATGCGATCAAGCGGGTAGGCCTGATACCATGTGAAACAAAGGAAACGAAGATTGGATCGGGGCACTCAACATGGTGGCCTTGGGATGTATTTATATGGGTGCGCTAGGGCACAGATTACAGGTAGTTACAGGAGATAGACATAAATATTAACAGACTCCTATATCCTAACAATATACAGTTTAACAGATCGAAGGTAGAGGATCGCCTCCCTAGTTGCCTTTACGTGGCGGCGGCTAGGTTAGGGTATACGCACATCTGCTGCTGCGTGCCTTCTCTCAATATCTAGTTGTGCTTGCTTTACTATTTAATAAGACTGATTATATTGCTCAAAAAAATAATAATAATAAGACTGATTATATGTGTGTGTATACGAGTGTCTGTCCGTATACTTAATTGGGTTTGTTTACAGAGAAAGGTGATCTGGCCCAGGGAGTCACGGCATTAAGGCTGGGTCCAACATGTCAGTCAGGTTGCACGGACCCGTTGCTGGCTTCTTGGCCTGTAAATAGCTGGGCAGTCAGTCTTCCATGGCACAACAGCTTCTTCTTCCCCGGAAGAAAGGAAGAAAGAAGGAAGCTCTCCTCTCTCCATCGGTACTACAGGATTATTTCGATCTTCATTCGCTCATTCCATGGCTTTATGTTTCCGTCTTACTCCCTCCGTTCCTATATATAAGTCTTTCTAAAAATTTCAACAAGTAACTACATACGAAGCAAAATGAGTAAATCTACACTCTAAAATATGTCTACATACATCCATATGTTATAGTCCATTTAAAATGTCTAAAAAGACTTATATTTAGGAACGGAGGGAGTATTAGATATACTTGATGCATGCATGCATGGTGACAGTTGTTTAAGTAAATTGAAGATAAGGATTACTATTATTCTATTTTATTGCAATATTGTGCGTGTGAAATAAGTTTATGTATTTGCATAAACATATGTATGTAAATGTCTTGTTCTACCTACGTATTGTGCATGGGAAATCAGTTTGTATATTTGCATACACATATGTATATAAATTAGTGATCATGTTGCTTCATTCTACTGCATGTAGTTGTGCGCGGATCGAGAGCAGTAGTCCACGTAGGTACGCGGTATATATACACACAAACTACATATTAGAAAATTATATTGCATCCATCTAATTGGGCCACAGATCGAGCGCTGCAATGGCAAAGGATATACACTTTGGATCAGCAATTGGTGGCGCTGGTGGCACGAACAATGCTAGTGGTGCTAATGGCGGCAATGTTTCTGTTGCTCCTGCCCTGCGGGCTGATTCTTGCCGCAAGCCGCAGCAGGAGCTGCCAACGGTGAAACATCAGTATGCGGAACAATACGAGTATGCATACCCAGTGGCACTGCCATACGGCGGCCCTCCAAAGCCGCCACCGGCGTATCCGTATGGCTATGGGTATGGTGGAGGTCGTTCTGGTGGGTACGGTTGCGGCTACGGTTACCCCGAACCCGATGGTATTTGGGTTGAACCTGCTGGGGAATACGGCGGCGGCAGATACCACCCTACTCCTCAGTTTGGTTGCGGAGCTGGTGCTGGTGGCTGTAGCTGCTACGGCGGTGGCGGTGGCGGCGGCGGCGGCTATCCTCCCACTTCATTTCCGACTGCAGGTACGATCGATACTACTGTATGATGCATGTAGCAGCTCAACACACACTACTCATACCACTGAGTTAGTTGTTGTGCTGATTGATGGATCGATTCAGGAGGAGGAGGCGGCGGCGGCGGTCATGTGATCAGCAACGCATACGGCGGACTGCAGCAGCAGAAGCCGCACATGAGCCTGGGGTGGCTAGCCGCCGGAGCTGCTACCGCCTATGGAGCGTACCAGCGCCACATGCGCAAACACCATGGAGGAGGAGGACATGGGTACAAGCATGGGCACGGAGGAGACGACGACGGCTGTACTTGTGGTGGCGACGGTTACGGTTATGGCTGCTGTGGCTGTGGCTCACCAGGGCCGGCCCTATGTTGCGAAAGGCCCTAGGGTGAACTCGACGACTTGGGCATTTAAGACTAAGACTATATATGTGTGTATGTGCTTCATACATAAACAAATATATATAACTTTATTTACATAATAGAGCAAACTTTCAACCGTACATCTTTAGTCTCAGATGTCTATCATAATTGTTGAACAATGCCGTATTATGACAAGAAAACTAATGTCCTAATTACGAAGAAATGAGAGTATAAAGAATTAGAAATTTGCACATCAGAACCTTTACCATGTATTTTGAAATTGGGGATTGGATGAATACATACTTGTGAAAGACTCGACAAACTCCCAATCATGGTCTCTGGGATGGCTGGACGTGAGGCAGGCGCACAACGGAGTCATGCCGGGTCGCTAGCAGAGCAGAGGCGCATTGCGCAACACCAGGGGTATGGCTGCCGTGCGGCACATCGTGGACAAGAACAAGAATCCTGAGCGGAAGAGGCCAAGTGACTGTTCACCTCGACGAAGCGACCGCCATATTTAGATTTCTGATCAGATTGATTCACGTGTGCGGCTGGCCATGCGACGCTTCACCTGGTCGCTTTTTTTTTTCTTTTATGCGACTCTTCGTCTGGTTGCTACTCTTTTTTTTAAGGGTTAGGCCAAAATTTATTCATCGAAGTCCACAGAGAGTGGGATACAAGTTGTGTCATGGGGCTGGCCCAGCCACACATGACGACTCGAGTCAAGGTTAAGTGAAAACCTAGCTAACCTATATGCCTTATAGTTGTTGGCACGACCTTTAAAAATAAATTTACACGAAAAGGATAGAGCTCTAGTCCTGACTTCGCTGGTGATAGCTGCATAATTACACAAAGTACCCTGGTTGATGTCCTGGATCACTTGCTTGGAGTCGTTGGCTACTACAAATTGATTAACTTGGAGATCTTCGGCTAGACAAAGTGCCTCACGGCGTGCAATCATCTCCATTGTCGCCAGATCGTCCACTCCAAAAATCACAATAGCTGAGCTCCCCAAATAATTACCTTCATTATCTCGGCACACCACGGCTGTCGATCCTCTTCTACCCCTCCTGATTCCAGCATCAACATTGAACTTTGCATATCGGGGAGGTGGGGCTCGTGGTCGCCTCGCTGCACTTTCTGCTGGAGGTAGATGAGCCGCAGCATGTTGGACATGCCGGCTCTCCCCTAGCAAGGCTAGCTCTTTCAGAAATCTGTTACTGAAGGAGAAGATGGCATGTGGGCTCTGAAAAATTCCTTCGTGGATAGCCTTCCGTCGTGATGTCCAAATCGCCCATAAAATTACTCCCATTTTAACGAACATCTCATGCGGCAGAGCTTCTAGCTGTGTGAAAAGCCAGTTTTTGGCCGAAGGTTCAGCGTTCGCCACAAGGTTCATCGCCATATCCTCATCAACCAATGCCCAAGTGCATCGTGAGGAGGTACATTCAAGGAGTGGCGCCATGAATCTGCACCTCCGCATAGCCCGCACGAGCTATCGTTCGTCATATGGCGGTGACAACGTACGTCCTCGGTCGGCAGGGACTGCTTGGCTAGCCTCCAAAGGAACATGCGGATTTTGCCAGGAACCCACGTCCGCCATAAGGATTTCCATGCTCCCTCAGCTCTACTGCCTGACGAGCTCGCCGTCCCATACAGCCAAGCTTCTCTTCTGTTCCTAGTCGAGACAAGCATATTATATGCAGATTTAACCGAGAAAACTCCATTTCTCTCATAATTCCAGATCCAGAAATCATCAACATTGCGCGTACACAGAGGGATACCCAAGATGACCGGAACATCTAGAGGCAAGAATGTTTCCCGCACGTGCTCCACGTTCCATGTGGCACTCATTGGATTCATCAACTCAGCCACAACAGTTGGCCGGTTTGGTGTCAGGCAGCCATACGGGCGCATCATCTCGGTTCTGGGTAACCAATTCTCATGCCATATATGAGTTGTGAGGCCATTGCCTATTCTTTTTATAATGCCTTGCTGCAAAGTGTCGCGCCCATCTATAATGGCTCTCCATATTTGACTAGGGTGATTTCCCAGGTTGGCATTGAGGATATCTGTGTTAGGGAAATAAATGCTTTTCAAAAGCCGAGCACTCAAAGTGTTGGGATTCTGGAGAAGGCGCCAAGCTTGTCGGGCAAGCATGGCCAAGTTAAAGAGCTCAAAGTCCTTGAATCCAAGTCCTCCCATACTCTTTGGCTATGTCATAGCTTTCCATGAAACCCAATGCGGTTTGCGTTGCCCCTGTTTACTTCCCCACCAAAATTTCCTAATTAGCATGTTTAGGTGTTCGCAGAGCCCCCTAGGTAGTCTGAAACAAGACATATAGTAGACCGGAACAGCCTGGGCAACCGCTTTGACAAGGACTTCCTTTCCCATGGTGGACATGGTGCTGGCTATCCAACCTTGTATCTTGCTCCAAAGGCGATCTTTAAGATACTTAAAGGCTCCATTTTTCGAGCTCCCAATATCAGACGACATACCCAAATACTTATCGTTGAGTTTCATTCGGGATATTCAGAATGCCTTTAATATCATTGCGAATGTTATCTGGGACACCTTTACTGAAAAAGATGGATGACTTGCCATAATTGATTCGCTGACCTGAAGATTGACAATAATCGTCCAACACCTGGTTCACCTCGGTAGCACCCATACTATTTGCCTTAAAGAGCAGCAGGCTGTCATCTGCGAATAAGAGATGGTTCACCTGTGGCATATGACAGGGTGGAATGGGAGTACCTTCGAGGTATTATGTTGAAACTGGGTTTTTCAGAGCGATGGGTTGGTATTGTGATGGGCTTGGTAAGTTCAGTCAAATTCTCGGTCTTATTTAATGGACGCAAACTTGAGGAATTCACACCCTCCACAGGGATCCACAGGGGGACCCGATATTACCTTACTTGTTCTTGTTGGCAGCAGAGGGCCTTTCGTGCCTGTTAAAATCAAAAAGTGAGTCATCACGTATGAGTGGTCTACAGGTGGCATCCAGTGCGTCTGGTTGCATGCTACTCGCTAGCAATGAGTCAGCAAGGCAGCAGTTGGGGCTAGCCCATCTTGTTCGTTCCTCTCTTAATTTTTTTCTACTTAATATTTTTGCTGGGCCATACCGAGTATATATGCCAGATCATCGGCCCTTCCGAACCCTGGGCCCTGGGCGGTCGCCCCTATGGCCATACACGAGGGCCGGCCCTGTTCCCCCATATGCATATGCAAGGCGAGTTCAAGCACGAAGAGCACACCAACATCAAGTACTCCCTCTGGTTTTTTTTAGTCTACATATAAGTTTTATTCGAAGTCAAAGTATATCTACTTTGATCAAACTTATAAAAAAATGTATCAATATTCACAATGTCAAATCAATATTTTTAGAATCATTATGAATGTAATTTCATAAAATATATATTTGGTATTGTACATATTAATATTTTTAATATAATCTTGGTTTAACTTTGTAAATTTTGATCTGACACAAATCTAATATGCGGAGTAAAAAGGACCAGAGGAAGTACTTGACTGCGCCAGCGGGCAGCCTGTTACAGTATTGGATAAATGAGCCAGCCAGCCAACAAGGGAGGTTTAATATGGACGGATTCCAAGCTCATCACTGTACGGTATGTACGCTACTTGGTGAGCCTCGATCATCAGATCAGATGGATGCCTTATATTGAATAACTCATCCCGCCTGTACGTCCTAAACATTACAGATATATACAATATCTTGTGTTAGGGAATAAAACTATATATACATACTTATATGTAAGCCAGGAGGCTGCCAAACGGTGCTCTAGCGGTTTGTGTATGAGCGCTACTGTGTCCGAGCGAGCTATCACATGGTTTGTCACGCCAATAAGTGCACATGGAACTGAATAACGACCTTATGTGTGTGCGTGTGTGTGTGCAACCTAGTGTGTCGATTCTATATATGTATCTATGCCCACAGAATAATTGTCTGAAGATACCTTATTTCTGTTTGGGAAATCAATCCAAAGACACCTTTCCGGGAAGGCATCTCCTCTGCCGTTCATGTGCTTTAGTGATTGGTGCGCTAGGGCCCATAATTTGTGTTGTTTATTGCACTACATGCTCAGTTTTGCCTCCGAAAAACAAAATCCAAAGGAACCTTCGCGGGAAGGCATCTCGTCTGTCGTTAGTTTGCTTTCTGTTTGGCACTGATGCTGCGCGCCTGAGTGCTATGTTAGCGTATGACATTACTCATTACCATCGCAGAAAAGGTTACAAACCAACCTATGGTTGAATGATTAAGATAATAATGGTATCCACTGCCTACTAGGATTCATGTTCTGATACTCACATTTATCCTGTATTTATTTTAGAATTTTCGGTGATACGCGTTCAGTGGGGGAAGACGTTTCCGTTGGGTACGAGGCGCCTATGCCGACTTTGTAAAATCTCAAAATGATATGCCGACTCAGTCTCTCGGAGATGTTTATAGGGTGGGTGTGTGCGTTTATAAAGGTGGGTTTATGCACGTATATATAAGCACTTGCGTCCGTACTATATTAGAAAAAAAAAACCGCCATAGAAAAAGGCCTTTAGTGATGGTTATTTTTCGGCATTAAAGATGGTGACTAGACCCGTTACTAAATTAATGTCACTAATCCTAGGTCATTAGTGATGTGTTTGAGACTCGTCCTGAAGCAATGATGATGGAGAATCAAAACCCGTCACTTATTCCAATTTGACGGGGAATCAAAAGCCCGCCACTAATATGTTTGGGACTGGAAACCAATAGTCCATCACTAATGCTTGTGCAACGAATCTGATTGTGCAGTTTTTTTTAAACCCGTACCTAGTGTTAGCATAGACATATTTCTTAATACCCCTCTATGATACCACTAGTAGAAAACGGCCCATTTGCCACGGTTCCAGAGGCCCTTTAGCCCCGGTTCAGGAATCAGGACTAAAGGGTCGGGATAAAAGCCCAAAACCTTTAGTCCCGGTTCGCTTACGAACCGGGATAGAAGGGGCTCCACGTTACCGCTGCGGGGCGCCCAGGTAGGAGCACCTTTAGCCTCGGTTGGTAACACCAACTGGGACCAAAAGGCATTCCCGCGTCAGCAACTGGCAGGAGTAGGGGTTTTTGTTTTTGTTTTTGCAAAGAGGGGGGGGGGGGTGTTAGGGGGTTTTGGAGGGTTAATTTAGGGTTTCATATATTGTATTAGCTAGCTAATAGAGAGAAGTGACCTCTTTTATCTCCGTGCTTGATCGAAGCTAGCTACTATACGTATAGAGAGAACTCGACACACTAGTTAGTAAGCAAATGAAGGAACCATTAATTACACAAGATCGTCATGAACATATACGGAGAGGAGTGCACCTCTCTTTCTCCGAGAGATTTGTCGAACAACAAGTTTTCGTATATCTATCCGACGCTACTATACGTATATATACAATATAAGATCTCTTACAATCCCTAACATCTAAGGTCAATTTTCACATGGTATTCTCCGGCTTTATTGATGACATGGTCAAGAAAGAATCCCGTCAGTTCCTCTTGAATTGCTCGTATGCGATCATGTGGTAGGAGTTCATCCCACATCTGCCAGATCTAATTTGAAGAAGGGGGGCAATACTGTATATGAATGAAACTCAACACAAATGATGGTAATAAAATAAAACTGTGAATATCTTTGCTTGCGCACTTCATATTGTTTTTCAGAGTAGCCCCGCTTAGAGGCCGTCGCGTTGTAGAGGAACTCGCAAACATAGTATCCACAAAAACCATTCCCGGCCTCCTGGCACAAGCACTTTATGAGAAATAGAGGTCAATCAAACTGATAAGAAAGGATGCCAAAAGGTATTGATGAAACTAGGTAGAATCAATGGGAGATGCATGGAACTAGGTAGTAGTACTTACTCTCGGGTGTGTAAATCGCAGCTCCCTCGGCAGTCCCGGAACAATTACGGTGAACTCTTTCCAAACCCTGCTAGACAAAGAAAATAATTACTTGATATCAAGAAATGAACAAAGTTGCCGATATGGTGCGATAATGATCGATTGAACTTACTTCTGGAGCATTTCAGTCATGTCTGCATAGTCCTCGGGATCTTTTCGTCTCGAGTCTAAGACGGTTACTACTCCCTGGTCATGCTTAATCTTTAGGAGAATGAAGTGGAACCTGCGCACGCATGCATAATTCATCAATTACATTACTATAACCTCGAGTAATAAGAGAAACTGAATATGCACAAGACAGTAACACTCACTTGAAGTTGTAAGGAAAGAGTATTTTATCTTTGTTTTGATTGTTGAGCAACAATTGTAGCAAGTTGTCCTCAGTTTCTGTGACATTCTTTTGAACCGTCCATTCATGTATGACATTTGGGTTAATGAACCAAATGTCATAAATTTGTGCTTTTCTGCATTCGATGATCTTCAATCTGCATAATATAGCGAGGATAATTATATATACACATGCAATGAAAGAGCTGAGCTATATACAAACACTTAATTACATAAATAGTACTTACAGACAGTAGCAAGTCATGAGTGTTTTGTCAAGGGCCTTTTGACTGTATAACTGGAATGACTCGTCAAATTCAACAGACAACATGTCCATTCCAACGAGGTCGTGCTCCTCTTTAATTTTCAGCATCAAAGTATCCTTCCCAGACTTGCTGCAGGTTTTCATGTACCATTCATGGAACCTTCGCATCATCGTTGTTAGAGGAGGATGACCAGGTTTGACGAGAGGCTTCCTGTACTGGTATCTGAATTCGTCCACCTCCATTGTTTCAAACACTATATCATCGCTCAGGTAATCAATAGGATTGGTACTATGCACCATCCCTGGCTGATTAACAACGGTATCGCTAGACACCTTGAGCGGCGGGCACGATTGGTTTGCCTGTTCACCGAGCTGCGGAATTTTTTTCCCACTTCTTCGTTCTGCTAACCTTTTATCACTCGAAGTACTTCCTGACCACCGCACATCTTCATATGTCTTTTTAATACAGCGGACATAGTTGGAATCCGGCGGAGGCGGTGGTGGTCGCTTCAGGGCATCGATAGTGCGCTTCGCTTTAACCGGATCTATCATCTCCTTCGGAGCTGGAGGTTTCTTTGCAAAAAGTCCCTCACTCTGGCTTCACAAATCTCTGTGTTTCCCTTCTCGGTCCTCTCATATGGTAACTTTTCCGGAGCCTTGAGAGATGGGCTGTATCTGAATTGCCTCCCGCCTCTCCTTGTACTGCTAGCTGATACGTCTCCAAGGTATCTATAATTTTTGATTGTTCCATGCTATATTATATTCTGTTTTGGACATTATTGGGCTTTATTATGCACTTTTATATTACTTTTGGGACTAACCTATTAACCAGAGGCCCAGCCCAGAATTGCTGTTTTTTGCCCTATTTTAGAGTTTCACAGAAAAAGAATATCAAACGGAGTCCAAACAGAATGAAACCTTCGGGAACATGATTTTTGGAACAAACGTGATCCAGAGGACTTGGGACCCTACGTCAAGAAAGCAACCAGGAAGGCACGAGGTAGGGGGCGCGCCTACCCCCCAGGTGTGCCCTCCACCCTCGTGGGGCCCACGTTGCTCCACCGACGTACTTCTTCCTCCTATATATACCTACGTACCTCCAAACTACCAGATACGGAGCCAAAACCCTAATTCCACCGCCGCAACCTTCTGTACCCGTGAGATCCCATCTTGAGGCTTTTTCCGGAGCTCCACCGGAGGGGGCATCGATCACGGAGGGCTTCTACATCAACACCGTAGCCTCTCTGATGATGTGTGAGTAGTTTACCTCAGACCTCCGGGTCCATTGTTATTAGCTAGATGGCTTCTTCTCTCTTTTTGGATCTCAATACAATGTTCTCCCCCTCTCTTGTGGAGATCTATTCAATGTAATCTTCTTTTGCGATGTGTTTGTTGAGACCGATGAATTGTGGGTTTATGATCAAGTTTATCTATGAACAATATTTGAATCTTCTCTGAATTCTTTTATGTATGATTGGTTATCTTTGCAAGTCTCTTCGAATTACAGTTTGGTTTGGCCTACTAGATTGATCTTTCTTGCAATGGGAGAAGTGCTTAGCTTTGGGTTCAATCTTGCGGTGTCCTTTCCCAGTGACAGTAGGGGCAGCAAGGCACGTATTGTATTGTTGCCATCGAGGATAACAAGATGGGGTTTATATCATATTGCATGAGTTTATCCCTCTACATCATGTTATCTTTCTTAAAGTGTTACTCTGTTCTTTTGAACTTAATACTCTAGATGCATGCTGGATAGCGGTTGATGTGTGGAGTAATAGTAGTAGATGCAGGCAGGAGTCGGTCTACTTGTCTCAGACGTGATGCCTATATACATGATCATACCTAGATATTCTCATAACTATGCTCAATTCTGTCAATCGCTCAATAGTAATTTGTTTACCCACCGTAATACTTATGCTCTCGAGAGAAGCCACTAGTGAAACCTATGGCCCCCGGGTCTATTTTCTATCATATTAATCTTCCGTAACAAGCTATTTCTTGCACCATTTTTATTTCGCTTTATTTACTTTGCATCTTTATCATAAAAATACCAAAAATATTATCTTATCATATCTATCAGATCTCACTTTCGTAAGTGACCGTGAAGGGATTGACAACCCCTTCATTGCGTTGGTTGCGAGGATTTTATTTGTTTGTGTAGGTGCGAGGGACTCGTGCGTGGCCTCCTACTGGATTGATACCTTGGTTCTCAAAAACTGAGGGAAATACTTACGCTACTTTGCTGCATCACCCTTTCCTCTTCAAGGGAAAACCAATGCAGTGCTCAAGAGGTAGCACTAGCCGCCGAAGCGGCGACGTCTCTCTTCCATCGTTGCTTACGAGGCGGAGAAGGAGGAAGAGTGCTCCGACGTGCCGGAGGAGCTGGAGCGTCGGCGTCTATCTTCCGCCGTTGCTGACGAGGTGGAGACGGAGGCCGAGTGTTTCGGCACACCGGAGTAGGCGAAGGAGGATGCGGAATGGCCTCACGCGTCGGAGGAGGTGGAGAAGGAGGTGGAGTGCCTTGATCACTCGCCGGAGGAGGAGGAGGAGGAGTAGGAGGAGGAGGCGGAGTGCCCGGACTCGCCGGAGGAGGAGGAGAAGGCATCCAGTTTGGAAGCTTGAGGTACTCCTTCCTCCATAGGCATGTACTCCTCAAAGTATTAACCAACTGATTCTCCCCTTCACCTATAGGGTGGTCAAGCTCGAGCTCCTGAAATCCCTCCATTACTTCATCCACCGTCACAACAGCATAGCCATGTGGAATCGGACGGCAGTGAAAAGTTCCGTCAGGTTAAGGAGATGCAACAGAGCCGACAGCCGCCTTCAGAGTGAGGTTCTGCCATTTTGTCATAAGCTGGCAATGTTGAGCCTCCGTCATAGTATCCATGGGGTAGCTAGGAGCCGTGAAGTCAAGTTGAATGAGCTCCGTGGAAACCACGCTGTTTCTCCACCGAGATGGCGGGGTAGCTTCTGGGGTAGCTTCGTGCCGCTGAGATGGTTGGCCGGCAGCTTGCTGGCTCTCAAGTTCCTCTAGCTTTACTAGTCTTGCATTGAGCTTCTGCATTTCACTCAGCTCCACTTTCCTCCTTCTCTCCCGGCTTCTGTAACCGCCTGCTCTAGGAAACCCAACCACCCATGGAACGGAGCCTGGTGAGCCTCGTGTTTGTCCAGGGTGCTCAGGATTCCCGAGGGCCTCAGTCAACTTGTCCTTCTCTCTGTCGGGAATGAACATCCCTTCCCGCGCTATGGTGATATACTTTTGAAGCTTCTTGACGAGTATTGCAAGTTGCTCGTCCGTCCAACGGCACTCCCCTGTTTTAGGGTCCAAAGTTCCCCCAACCCCGAAGAACCAAGTCCTTGAACGGTCTGGCCAGTTCAATGTCTTTGGTTCGACCCCTTTAGCAAGAAGGTCATTCTCAGCTTTGTCCCACAACGACCGGGCTTTGAGGTAGCCACCTGACCCCGTGTGATGGTGAAACTTCTTCTTTGCAGCATTGTTCATGTTTGTCTCTGACATTTTCTTACTTTTTTGACATTGAAGTATGTTTTTTGGAACTGCCATTCAAAAAGGAAATTATTTTTTTCTAGTTGTATGTGAAATACATCTATTGTTGCAAATCAATCTTTCTTTCTTATTTTTATTAGTATTTATACTTAGATACTGAAAGATACTTAAATTTTGAATTAAAGCTGATTGAGATTTTTGATCGCGCGAGGAGACACTATTTATGGAGAAAGTAAGTACACAGAGATGCCAAAACTCACTCTTTAGCCGCTTGGGATATGGTTTGCCGCCCTAAGAAAAAGGGGGTCTTGGGGTTTTAAACTTGCAAATTCAAAACAAGGCATTACTGCTCAAATACTTGCATAAGTTTATGCACAAGCAGGACGTGCCATGGGTAATGTTAGTCTGGAATGCTCATTATGATGATACCCCTCCCCATGCAAAACCAAGTTGCGGTTCTTTTTGGTGGAGCGATGTCTTCTATGTGATGGACATCTACCGCGGGATCACCTCTTGTATCCCTGCTGCGGGTGATATGATCCTCCTTTGGAAAGATGTTTGGATTGATGAGAGACCGTTGATGGACACTCATGAACATTTGTTCTCTTTTGCCAAGAATGAAGATGTCTCATTGGCACAATATTACAACAACAATGATCACGTGGACAACTTTCTCCTACCTATATCGATGGAAGGCGGATTTGAGCTTGACAATTTGCAAGAGATCATGGAAGGGATCAGCTTGGAGGCTATGGGGATGGATGAATGGATTTTATGCTAGGTGACACCATATTTAAACCAAAGAAGTTTTATTACTTCATGTTCAGAAATGTGTTGGCGCCACAATGCCTCACCTCCATTTGGAAATCAAAATGCATCATGAGACATAAAGTATCTGCGTGGTTAATGTTTCTTGACAGAGTCAATACCAGGGATATGCTACTCAGAAGGCACTTTAACATTGGTGATGATCATAATTGCCTTGCGTGTAATCTGGAGGTTCTGGAAACAAACAACTATCTCTTCTACGAGTGACCATTTGCTGCCAAATGTTGGGAAACTGTGGGCGTTCATTGGGATAATCAGCTGGATATACAACACAAACACAAGTGAGCTAGAGCAAGCTGGCAGGGGCCTCTATTCAAGGAGATAACCATATTGACATCCTGGAATATTTGGAAACAACGCAACAGAGTGGTGTTTGATGGTGAAGTGGCCACCCATACCGAGTGGCTCAGGAAGCTCAAGGAAGATTTTGTGATTTTTGGTTATAGAATCAATCCCCAAAATTTAACCTTCTTAGAAGGTTTCAACAACTCTCTAGCTGTTTAAACATCTACCTCTTATATGGTACTTGAGTTGTTTTTAATAACTTTCCCTTTGGGCATGGCCATTTTTGGGCATATATTCATGTAAATGTCATGTAAAAACACTCCTGCCCCCTGTTAACCATAGGTTAATACTATAATAAAAGCAACAACAGGAGTCTCTCCTGCTGTTTTCAATGTTAAAAAAACAAGCGCTATGCATAAAAACACAAATAGATCTAGGTATTGTCGTCTTTGGTATGCAATTCTTTTCTCAACAAATCCTCCAAAAATCGTCTTACTAAATATGTCCTTTCCTTTATTTCCCTTTTATTATATGAACTTAAATCAAGAAAAGGACTTTGATTGGTAATTTAACATTCATAAACCCATAGTCGGGATCATCATCATATATATCATCATATAAAACACGTATCTCGTTTCTCATGGGTTCCTTCATCATCTTATTCAACCAATCCTATTAAATCCTACATAAAATTCCCCTTGTAATCCAATCAAACTCCTCATAAGCTTTAAGGTACAAAGCTTGAGAGAATTCTGAATAAGTTACTCTCATCCTAAGATTTTCACTATAAGATTGATAATCCATAGATTCCAAAATACGCATAGTTTCTTTATCATGGAGTATATCTTCAATTGGAGGGTGTTCAACATCTTTTTTATAGAAAGAAAAGATATCCCTAACTTCTTATATTATAAAATCAAATTCCTGCATAAGGATAATGGTGGCAATCTTTTTATCTATTGGATGATTAATATTGGGGAGTTCATAAAACACCTTTCGCAAAGCAGGATGAAGATGCACAAATTTTCTTTCTAGTTTCTCAACAAGCAAAATAATGGCATCCGCATAACCATTTGTATCGAGAAGAATAGATCTTTTACTAATAGGCATAGATCCCGTACAATCAAAGAATTCTTTAATAACACTTTTTCCAATAATATTACCATCCCCCACACAAAAAGTTTTTGTTTTGTAATTGTGAGGAGTTTCAGTCTCTTGGTCCAAAGAACAAGACCCAAGTTTTTCCCAAGATTTTCAATGACAACTTCCCTAGATTCAGACATGGTGGCAACACACCAACGAGCAAACCAAAGGCAAACAAAAAAGACGAACGGAAGAGGGTCGAAGAAAAAGGCAAAACTTTTCAAAAACTGTTTTAGAAACGGGGGAGAGGAAAACGGGAGGCAAATTAATGGTGAATAATGTAATGCAAGATATGGGAGTTTTAGGATGGGTGCTTGGTATGTCTTGACTTGGCGTAGATCTCTCCGGCAAAGGTGCCAGAAATTCTTCCTGCTACTTCTTGAACTTGCATTGGTTTTTCCCTTGAAGAGGAAAGGGTGATGCTATAAAGTAGAGATAAGTATTTCCCTCAGTTAGAGAACCAAGGTATCAATCCAGTAGAAGAAAATGCACAAATCACCAATACCTGCACAAACCATAAACAACTTGCACCCAACATGATAAAGGGGTTGTCGATCCCTTCATTGTCACTTGCAAAAGTGAGATCTAATAGAGATAGATAAAACTAAACAAAAGATAAAGTAAATATTTTCGGTTTTTTTGGATTTATAGATTGGAAAGTAAAAAATTGCAAAATAGTAGATCGGAAACTAATACGATGGAAAGTAGAAGATCGGAAACTTATATGATGGAAAATAGATCCGGGGCCATAGGTTTCACTAGAGGCTTCTCTCGAGACAATAATTAATACGGCGGATGAACAAATTACTGTCGAGCGATTGATATAAAAGCACAAAGTTATGACGATATCTAAGGCAATGATTATGAAATATAGGCATCACGTCCATGTCAAGTTGACCGAAAAGATTTTGCATCTACTACTATTACTCCACACATCGACCGACTCCTACCTGCATCTAGAGTATTAAGTTCATGACGAACATAGTAACGCATTAAGTAAGATGACATGATGTATAGGAATAAACTCAAGCAATATGATGTAAACCCCATCTTTTTGTCCTCGATGGCAACAATACAATACGTGCACTGCTGCCCCTACTGTCACTTGGAAAGGACACCGCAAGATTGAACCCAAAGCTAAGCACTTCTCCGCATGCAAGAAAAGACAATCTAGTTGGCCAAACTAAACCGATAGTACAAAGAGAATTACAAAGATATCAAATCATGCATATAAGAATTCAGAGAAGATTCAAATAATATTCATAGATAAGATGATCATAAATCCACAATTCATCGAATCTCGACAAACACACCGCAAAAGAAGATTACATTAGGTAGATCTCCAAGAACATCGGGGAGAACATGGTATCGAGAATCAAAAAGAGAGAAGAAGCCATCTAGCTACTAGCTATGGACCCATAGGTCTGAGGTAAACTACTCATGCTTCATCGGAAGGGCAATAGATTTGATGTAGATGCCCTCTATGATCGAATCCCCCTCCGGCAGGATGCCGAGAAAGGACCCACGATGGGATCTCACGGGAACAAAAGGTTGCGGCGGTGGAAAAGTGTTTTCGTGGATGCTTCTGGTGGTTTGGGAATATATGTGAATATATAGGAGGAAGATCTAGGTCAGGGGGTCATCGAGGGGCCCACAAGGTACGGGGGCGCACCCTACCCCCTGGGCGCGCCCTACACCATTGTGGCCGCCCCGCGGCTCTTCTAACTTGCACTCCAAGTCTCCTAGGTGTCTTCTGGTCCAAGAAAAATCATCACGAAGGTTTTATTCCGTCAGGACTCTGTTTAGTATTCCTTTTCTGCGAAGCTCAAAAACAAGAAAACACATAAACTGGCACTGGGCTCTAGGTTAATAAAAATTATAAAATAGCATATTAATACATGTAAAACATCCAAAATAGGTAATATAATAGCATGGAACAATCAAAAATTATAGATACGTTGGAGACGTACCGTCAACAGGTAATTTCAATCATTATCGCACTATATATGTTGGCCTCTTTAGTTCATTTCCAAAAATCAACTAATTAATAACTCCTTTATTCATTTTCTTTGCCGGCGGGCAGGGCTTGGCAAAAGTTCATCAAACCGATTGAAGGCGCATGAAAACAACAACTGAAATGGGTGCGACCAAAGGTAATTAATTAAGTACTACTAGCTAGCTACGTCTGTGCATCTCTTTAATTCTAATTTCAATACCATTATCGTGCTTGATTAATCATTATCTAATTGAATTCTATTCTCGTAAAGACCATGAGGTAGATGCAGGGGAATAATTTATGTGCATACTACGTTTGCGAGAACATTCGCATTATGCCGTCCGAAAGGACAAAAGATGATAGACAACTTTGGATATGTTTGCCAGAATACTATTCATAATTTTTATATCATTATCTAATATATACACACACAACTAATATATTCATATTGATATCCTTTAAAGATGTCGGAGATGCGGGATTAGCTCCTACCAACGGATTGGTATGAGCAATTCAAAAGGAAATAGTGGGATTTTTACTCGACCAGGTCATACATCCCAAAAAAGAATACCATTGCACCTAATGCCTCCATGTAATGATTTGCAAATTTTAGGAGAAATTGTATATATTAATTAGTTGATTTGCAAATTTCTCAGGTGTTACAATTTCTCCTACAATTGGAACACCCGGTTAAAAAGTAATTCAGAAAATCGTAGAATTTCGCAATTGGAACACCTGAGTTTGTATTTTCGATGCCATTTCTAAACGGCTAATCCAATTGAGGCAAATAATACGGCGTTGGAAAGATTATGAAAATGCGCTACTTTTTCATGTTAAAAGTATTTCTAATTTTGAACGGTTTAAAAGTAATTTAGAAACTGATACAAGTTCCACCGAGTTCATTTTTTTGAGCTAATTTTTTAACCGTATGTCCGAATGCAGCAAATGATATGACGTTGGAAAGCTTGAAAAAATGCGAAACTTTTTTGTATATATTGTTTCTCCTAATTCCTTACGGTTTTAATTCAATTTTGAAAATGGCTAAAAACATATTTTCCCAGTAATTTCTACAAACTTTATCGGAATGGGGAAAATAATATACCGCTGAAAAGCTACGGAAAATTAGAAACTTTTCCATGTTGATGGTTTTCTCTGATTCCTAGCCGTTTTCCTGTAATTTCGAAAATGGCGAGATCATTCATTCTGCCTTTATCACGAAGCAGATTCTTCGAAAATGCACCGCGTGACGAACCTGATCTTCTCGGCGCGTGTACCTGAACTTCACTCTGTTTTTCACGTCTTTTTTGCTCGTAGATCTCCATCCACTGCTCGTAGTTCTCTATCCACTCACCGAAATTGAGCAAATGACATACTGTTGAAAAGCTGTTGTAAACATGCAACTTTCCCGTGTTGATCGTTTTTTCATACTCGCGACAATTTTAAAAGTTTTTTGTCTAAAATTCATCCACTGTAGTAGTTGAACTTCCTACTGTTTTCATGTTGAACTTCTGTGACGTATTTTCATTTGTAATTTCCTCAAACATTCGTTAGTGTTACACAAATTATATTTCTTTTGTACAAACCACTCTCACAATAAATTTTTTAATATTTTCCGATCGAGGACTTGAACTTACACAAATGATATTTCTACCGTTTTGAAGTAAATTAGAAAATGACAAGATCTTGTTTTCTGCCTTCATCGCGAATAGAAATGCACTACGTGAAGTAGTTGAACTTCTCGGGCATGTCTGTTTGAACTTCACACTATTTTTGATGTGTTGTTTTTTGACGTGCTGTTTTTTGCATTGCTTGAAGTACTTAAACTTCTAGGACATGTCTGTTTGAACTTCACTCTGTTTTTACCGTGTTGTTTTTTGATGTGCTGTTTCTTGCAGTGTGTGAAGTAGTTGAACTTCAAGGACTTGTATGTTTGTACTTCACTCTGCTTCACTTTATTGTATTTTTCTTATATGAAATACACACCATGTAGTACGTGAACTTCCGATTGTTATCACTTTGAACTTCTCTCTGGTTTGAGAGAATTATTTTAAAACACAAAAAACAACATATTATGAATGTATTTTGGACATCTAAATACACGGTGAACCTCTCTCACAAGATTTTTTTCAACTTTTCCTCGCCGAGCACTTGAACTTCTAGCAACGATTTTTTTTCCGATTATGAGTTGTTTTTGAAAGTGCAAAAATGGCATTGTGTTTTTTATTTTTTGAATAGGTAAATCCTAGGTTTTAATAAACTCCAAACTTCTCTATATTTCAATTTGAACTTCACCTTTTTATAGTTTTAGTAAAGAATTGTATTTGATTTTTATGCGGAAAAAATCGAACATGAAAATACAAGGTGAACCTCTCACACAATAATTTTTAAACTTCCCCGGATAGAGCACTTGAACTTATTTCAACAAACCTGTCGTGGAATTGTCACGACAGATGTCCTAGAGCAAGGACTTAGTCATAGGGCCATTGCAATAGGAAGCTTAAAGGGGACGAGAGGGTTTTATACTAGTTCGGCCCCTTACGATGAAGGTAAAAGCCTACGTCTAGTTGGGATTGGTATTGCTGGGGTTTCGATCACCAAGAGGCTCAACTCGCCAGCTTGGTTATCGACTTGTTGTTTCTTGCCCTAAGCCGCCACCGGGTCGTCCCTTTATATACATGGGTTGACGCCTGGTGGCCTACAGAGTCCCAGCCGGCTCATAATCGTGTCCGGCTCGGTGACTTCCATTACATGCCTTTCTTTACAAGTCTTTCCTTACATACGGTGATTCACAATGTCAGGCCTTAAACCGCCTTCAGGCCTTTGGGCCTTCTATAAGACTTAATAAACTACAATCTTGAATGTTTACTGGGCTTCTTGTGTAACCCGCCATTGGGGCTGACCCGGCCCCTCCTGGGCGGGTCATAACCGATAGTAATATCCCCAACATTAGTCCCCAGGTTGACTTTGAACTTCGTTCTTTGTCAATCTTCAATACTTAGACAAAAATCCATCTTCTTATCTTCGTTGAAATTTTCTTGTAACCCGCCGTGACGTCATCTCTTGAAAACGCAAAAAACTTTCATGACGTTATCTTCCAATGGATGTTTTAACTTTAATGTTTCCCAATAATCGAGGCACCTGTATAGCTGGATAACCATTTATTCAGCTCTCCCTTGATTTTCGCGCCCGTCTATTCGCATATTTTCCTTATAAATAGGCACGCGTCGGCCTTCTCACTTTCCTCTCTCACTCCGTCTTCTTCCTCTCGCAAACCCCTGCTGCTCGAGTTCTGCCGCCGCCGCGCCTCATCTCCCTCTCCATCGACCTTGGCCGCTGCATCAACCTGAACCAATCCAGAGAAACCGCAACGACCTCCGCAGTGGACCTACAACCGTAAGTTTTCTTTCCTTCGTTTCTCAGATTTGCATTAGGGTTTTCAAGTTCCTACGTGTTCTTCATAGTTCATCATAGTTCATCGTAGTTCTTCCACCGTCAGCTTTTTCTGATCCAAAAGTTATGTATATGCTCGCGCAGTAGTGTTTTTGTACCTCTTCTTGATCCACAGATCCCTTTCTCTGATAAAAAGGCTGCTTCAGAACTTACCAACTCCTCTGTACTGAACTTTTTAGGTCTAGAATTGTTTTCATTTTGAATAACCTTTTGATCTGGAATAATACCAAGGAATGTAGGAAACTTGTTTGTCTCCATACTTAGCTGAATTTGCCTTTTTCAAATGTCTGTAGTCATGGCGGCTTATTGATACGTCTCCAACGTATCTATAATTTTTGATTGCTCCATGCTATATTATCTACTGTTTTGGACTATATTGGGCTTTATTTTCCACTTTTATATTATTTTTGGGACTAACCTATTAACCGGAGGCCCAGCCCAGAATTGCTGTTTTTTGCCTATTTCAGTGTTTTGGAGAAACAAAAGATCAAACGGAGTCCAAACGGAATAAAATCTTCGGAAACGTGATTTTCTCACCGAACGTGATCCAGGAGACTTGGACCCTACTCCAGGGAGTCAAAGAGGAGGTCACGAGGGTAGGGGGCACCCCCCTAGGGCGCGCCCCCCTGCCTCGTGGGCCCCTCGGTGCTCCACCGATGTACTTCTTCCTCCTATTTATACACACGTACCCCCAAACGATCAGAACAGGAGCCAAAAACCTAATTCCACCGCCGCAACTTTCTGTATCCACGAGATCCCATCTTGGGGCCTGTTCCAGAGCTCCGCCGGAAGAGGGTCGTCATCACGGAGGGCTTCTACATCATCCTAGCCCCTCCGATGAAGTGTGAGTAGTTTACCTCAGACCTTCGTGTCCATAGTTAGTAGCTAGATGGCTTCTTCTCTCTCTTTGAATCTCAATACAAAGTTCTCCCCCTCTCTTGTGGAGATCTATTCGATGTAATCTTCTTTTTGCGGTGTGTTTGTTGAGATCGATGAATTGTGGGTTTATGATCAAGTCTATCTATGAATAATATTTGAATCTTCTCTGAATTCTTTTATGTGTGATTGATTATCTTTGCAAGTCTCTTCGAATTATCTGTTTGGTTCGGCCAACTAGATTGGTACTTCTTGCCATGGTAGAAGTTCTTAGCGTTGGGTTCGATCTTGCGGTGTCCTTACCCAGTGATAGAAGTGGCAGCAAGGCACATATTGTATCGTTGCCATCGAGGAAAACAAGATGGGGTTTATTTGCATGAATTTATCTCTCTACATCATGTCATCTTGCTTAAGGCGTTACTCTGTTTTTAACTTAATACTCTAGATGCATGCTGGATAGCGGTCCATGAGTGGAGTAATAGTAGTAGATGCAGAATCATTTCGATCTACTTGTCACAGACGTGATGCCTATATACATGATCATGCCTAGATATTCTCATAACTATGCTCAATTCTGTCAATTGCTCAACAGTAATTTGTTCACCCACCATAGAATACTTATGCTCTTGAGAGAAGCCACTAGTGAAATCTATGGCCCCCGGGTCTATTCTCATCATATCAATCTACATCACTTTAATCTTGCTTTGCTTTTTTAATTTGCTTTTACTTTTTACTTTGCATCTTTATACCAAAAATATTATATCTATTAGATCTCACTCTCATAAGTGACCGTGAAGCGATTGACAACCCCTAATCGCGTTGCTTGCGAGTAGCTATCACTTTGTGCAGGTACGAGGGACTTGAGCATGGCCTCCTACTGGATTGATACCTTGGTTCTCAAAAACTGAGGGAAATACTTACACTACTCTGCTGCATCATCCCTTCCTCTTCGGGGAAAACCAATGCAAGCTCAAGACGTATCACTTATCATGCCGTCTTAATTTTCCTTATATGTCATTAGCCCTTAACTAAGCCACCATTACTTATTTGCATCTTCATCACTTAACTGTCAATCTCACCATTAAACTGAACCAGCATGTTGTTTTTCTTTTCAGTTCTTTGCACATCATGCCGTCCAAAACACCAACCATCTGTAACTGGGTTCCCTCAACCATAACTGAGGAACGTTTAAAAGAGTTCTTCACCATAGGATTTCTGCCAGCGAAAACCGTCATGTCTTACCGTGCCCCAGACCCGGAAGAAGAACAACCCAATCCAAGAGACGGTGAGGTGATCGTTTTCACTGACCACAGAACCGTGGCTTCTCACCGCCCGGCTCAAAGTTCTTCAGAGAGGTCCTCCACTTTTTCAAGCTCCATCCTCAAGATATCGGGCCTAATTCCATATCTAACATCTGTAACTTCCAAGTACTCTGTGAAGTATATCTTCAACAAGAGCCGACCATGGAGTTGTTTAGAGAATACTTTTATCTGAACCGGCAGAATGAGTGCACCAACGGCCTTAGCTTAGAGCTTGGAGGCATATCAATTCAGCGCCGGCAGGGTGCTGTCTTCCCCCTCATTGTCTTACCAAGTCACCCAAAGGACTGGAACCAGACTTGGTTCTACTGCCAGGACACTTCACCAGCAGACGAGAAGCCACTGCCGGGTTATCGCCCTGATCGTCTTGACTCAAAGTTCATGCTTCCTAATAAGCTTACCGTCGTTGAACGCAAGAAGCTGATACCGTCTATCAAAAGGATCAATGCTCTGTTGGGGAACAGGTTAACTGGAGTTGATCTGACCCGCTGCTGGATCTCATGGTGGGTCATCCCGTTCTGCCGTCGGTCAAAGCTGATGTATGAGTATGGCGGAGGCCCAGATGACTCTCTTCGTCACAGCCCCGTTCAATTGACAGAAGAAGATATTGTCTCAATGTCAATTCTTCTCGTGAACGGGAAATACGAAGACTGCAGTGTCGTCGGGTTAAACCCCTTCTGCCAGCTTAACCCGGTGCCAGAAGTAAGGATGTCGTTATTTCTCTCTTTTGTATTTTCTCAGCCGTATTGTTTTAATACTTGCCTGACTCTTTATCTTGTTTTTACCTGTCTGCAGGCCAACTCTGACTGCTGGAAAGTTAAGTATGACCACGAGGCCGCCAAGAAAGCGAAAGCCGCCGCCATAAATGCCAAGAAAACGACCCGGAGGACGAAAAAGAAGAGGAAGAGCACTGCTGAGATTTGATGAAGCTTGATGATACATCTGACTCGGAGGTAGTCCTTCATTCCCTTGGACAATTTTTTAACAATCTTATTGACATTGATCATTACTAGGATGACACTGGGGCTAGTCAGGTTGTGGAAGCAGAGGTAACTATCATTTCCTCCGACTCAGAGCCCTTGCCAAGACAAAAAGTTCGACGAGTGATCCGTAAAGTAAGGTTTTCTAACCCTTTAGCTCACTTGGATCCAAACTTTCGTTTGAAAAAGCAGCAACATGAAAGCCACCGTCAAGCTTGGACTGAAGATGAGCCGGTTGTCGTCCTTCAACAAACTCCTCAGAACCGTCCGAATGAGGTTTACTTCTTTCTGTCTTTAACTCTTTTTAATGGATCCTCCCCCTTGTATTACTTTTAACTCTATTTTATCCTTTCAGGAGGTGTCTCGCTCTTCTGGCAACTCATCGCAAACACAATTTCTGGCCTTCAAGACTGTCCCAGGGTAATGAAAAATCGTCATGTTTTCCGGTTTGTTCAAATTGTATCTTTATACTTACAATCCCGCAACATTTTTCTTAGTGGCCAATCTAAATCCAAGAAAACGAAGGTAGCTAAACCGGTGGAAGACCAGCCAGTGCTTACATCTGACCCGGCCATGCCATCTTCTCTATTAACCGATGCTCCAGCACACCTGCCTGTTGATATAGAAGCAAATCCTCCCGAGCCGTCGTTTGATGAGACCACTGTGAACCCTTCTGCTAATGGACCATCAAGCTCAGCCAACCCGCCATCAACATCTGTGCAAGACGTTCAGATCACCGGGAGCCGCTTTATTGAACCAGGGAACCCAACCGTGCTGGCTCGGTGTACTGCAAAACAAGAGGCATTGGAGGGGCAGAAAGTTCGCTTTGATGTTGCCAACTATGACCATCTAAATGCGAATGATATTTTATCCGGCTATCTCAGCCATGTACACTCCAGTCACGAATCTGAGATTGAAATGGTCAAACAGCTGCAGTTAAAATACGAGGTACATTCTTCCGGCTTATCTATATTCCTTTAGCCCCCAAGTCTTCGGATTATGAGAGAACCGGAATGATCTTTAGACTTTAAAATATAGGCCGAGACCTTTACCCGTTGAAACTTTTCTTGAATTCAATAGAACAAAGCTTCACCTGTAGTCCCCAAGGGCCGGTTCATTTTGATCATAAATGAGCCGGTACTTTAAATTGTTTGGTACCGTATTCAAAGGACTTAATACTCTGGCTTAACCTTGAAAAACTTGCTGAACCGCATACATTTGCCCCAAAGTGCCAAGTGTTGTTACTTTGTAAGGTACTTGGGACTTAAAGTATGTCTTTAGAGTCATAAAATTTGATTTGGCATACATTAGCCCCCAAGTGTCAAGTGGTTTTTTGTAAAGTGCTTGAGACTTGAATCTTGACTTTTGAACTTGAGAACAAAATCTTGACTCATGTGAATGTTTTTGCAGAATGCCTTATCTGAATTGAACTCCCAATTGACTGATGCAAAGACCCGGCTAGCGAGTCAGGAGGCAGAAATCAAATCTGCTAACTCCAAACTGCAAATAAGTCTCTCTGTGACGGAAAATTTGAAGACCAGCTTTGCTGCCAAGAAGAAAACTTGGGAAGAGGAAAAAACGCTTCTGACCCAACGTGCTGAGAAAGCCGAAACCGCTTTTGAAGAGATTTCAGCCAAGCTGAACGGGTTAAAGGGCCGGGTGTCTCAAATGGTGGCTGCCATCTTTGGTAAGCCGTCCGACGTTAACTTTATGTGTTTTTTGCTGATCCGGAGTATAAGCCACCAGCTAACTTTGTGTATAAAATATGTGCAGGCCCTCGAAGCAAAAATCTGGGCCAAGACCCTTTGATTAAACAGAAGGCAGTGTATACTTTGGTAGGGCAACTGTATATTGGCGCACATCGGACTCTTGCCGCCATCTCCCCTGCTAATCAAGGACCCATCTGGCTCGGCGACGTCCTGAAGAAACTGTCAATCCTGCCTGCCAGGTTTCAAGAAGTGAAATGTTCCTGTGCGCGAGCCGGGGCTTTGAATGCCCTGAGCCTCTCCAAGGCTTGGGTGCCAGACCTAGACCCGGCAGACGTGGCCAGAGGCTATCCCACCGTGAAGGAAGACGAGTCGCCCTTTGAGCAGGATGACTTTATGTCTTGCGTGCGCGGAGTCCGGCCTCAGGCAACTACCCTTGTAGATGATACCAATATTGACAAATATCAGCCAGGTTTTGATAGTGAGAATAATAAGATGGCCACTCCCTCGTACAAGGTAACATATTTGATTCCACCAGTAAGAGAAGATACATTTGCCCCGGAAGTTGACCCGGTCGGCCTGATCGACGACGAAGCCAAATTTGTCGCCGTGAATGGTTTTGATTGGTCAAAACCCAACTTCCAGCCAATAGAAGGTGGTGAACCAGCGAAGGAGGAACAATGATCATCTTCGTGCGCTTATAAAGCCCTGTAATAGCTTAGCTACGAAAACATTGTATGCTTTGCTTATGCCATCGAGCATAAAACACTTCTATGTGATTTTGTGTTTCCTGATGCCAATGTATGCATCGTATTTAATGTTTGTTTCTGCAACATTTGAATTCTGTTCCTGTATATACAAAGAAAAAACTGGCTTGGCGGCTTTGAACCAAACTGGTTAAAACACCCGGTTTATAGACAATATGTTTACAACAATAAGAATCAGAAACAGATATAAACAAAGGACAAGGGCTGAGACTAACTCTTTTAGTTAATGCAGCAGGTAATTGCGTATAAGTAATAACCATACCTTGTACCTTTTGATCCTTAGACCGCCGGTTTGAATAACCCGGGTGATGAAATTGATAATTCAAACTTTTATGAGAAGTCAATGCTTTTGAATACTCAATGATCATTGTACCTTGGTAGCTATGTTGTCAAATGATTGAGCCGGTGAAGAAGACCAGGCTAATTATTTGTAATATTGAACAACAAAAAACTAAAAGGCAAACTACAGATAATAAGCATAATTTTAACCTTGTATTCAAAAGGTTGGGGGCTTCTAATTCGAATACGATCAGTAAATCGGGCCAAAGGGTTAAGCTAATGTTTGAATACGACCATATAGCCCCCAGTGGTTTTGGCGTTGCGTCGATCAAGAGGGTACCGACAGCTATGTTCTCTTTGGTTTGAATACGACCTATGTTTGAATAGGAAGCCCCAAATGACCTTGAGAGGTTTTTAACGACCCTGATTCGAATACGATCCAAGTCGGACTCAAAAGGGGTTAAGGTATGATTCAGATACGATCAAGAAGCCCCCAAGTGAGTTTGGCGTTGAGCCGATCAAGAGGGTTACAACAGCTATGTTCTCTTTGGTTTGAATACGACCTATGTTTGAACAGGAAGCCCCCAAGTGACCATCAGATTTGCAGCTAGATTCAGATACGATCATAAGCTAGACCAAAAAAGGTTAAACTTGATTCAAATATGATCAGCTCCTTAATAGTCATTTGAAAATAAGAAATAACAAAGATGCATAATCTTTGAAAGGAAAAGAGACCGATGGTCTTACTTTATTACTTATCATGGTATATACAATTTCAAAGTATGTACATGTTGAGAGCCGGTGGCTCAGGTGTAGTATGGCCGAAGTTGAGCAATGTTCCACGGCCGGCGGGTCTCCTCTTCCGACTTACGTGAGTCTTTGTGCTCTCGAACGTCAATGAGGTAATATGACCCGTTGTTTAAGTTCTTACTGACCACAAAGGGTCCTTCCCAAGGTGGGGATAACTTGTGTGCATCTGACAGATCCTGGATGAGCCGGAGCACCAAGTCACCTTCCTGAAAAGTCCTGGACTTAACCCGGTGGCTGTGATAACGGCGTAGGTCCTGTTGATAGATTGCTGACCGGGCCGCTGCTAAGCCTCTTTCTTCATCCAACAAGTCAAGTGCATCCTGTCTGGCTTGTTCATTATTAGCTTCAACATAAGCCGCCACACGAGGCGAGTCACGACGGATGTCACTAGGCAACACTGCTTCTGCTCCATAAACCATGAAGAAGGGTGTGTAACCTGTCGACCTGTTAGGTGTGGTGTTGATACTCCACAACACCGAGGGTAATTCCTCTACCCAACAACCCGGCGTTTGCTGTAAAGGAACCATAAGCCGGGGTTTTATACCTTTCGAAATTTCTTGATTGGCTCTCTCAGCTTGACCATTAGATTGAGGATGAGCTACAGAAGAAACATCAAGCCGGATGTGTTCACGTTGGCAAAACTCCTCCATAGCCCCTTGGGATAGATTAGTGCCATTGTTAGTGATAATGCTGTGTGGAAAACCCAAACGGAAGATCACCTTTTTCATGAACTGAACCGCTGTGGCCGCGTCACACTTACTCACTGGCTCCGCTTCAACCCACTTAGTGAATTTATCAACTGCCACCAAGAGATGTGTCTTTTTATCCTTAGACCTTTTGAAAGGTCCCACCATGTCAAGCCCCCAGACCGCAAATGGCCAAGTGATTGGAATCACCCGTCGTGCAAACTTTTGACATCCATCACATCTACTAACTAGATCTTCTGCATCAGCGTGAGCCGTCAACCAGTAAAAACCGTGACGAAAAGCCTTGGCCACCAGAGATTTTGACTCGGCGTGATGACCACAATGACCTTCATGGATCTCACGAAGTATTTCTTAACCTTCTTTGGGGGAAACACACCACTGAAACGCTCCACAGAGACTGCGATGGTATAATTCTCCATCCGAAATCGTCATTGACTTAGACCGCCGGGTTACCTGTCGAGCCAGGGTCTCATCCGCTGGCAACTCTCCCCGGGTCATGTAAGCCAAGAACTGTACTGTCCAATCTGGGATGACATGAAGAGCCGCCACCAACTGTACCTTCGGGTCAGGAACAGCTAAATCTTCCTTTGTGGGCAATTTGACAGACAGGTTATGTAAGACATCCAAAAAGGTGTTAGGTGGTACGGGCTTACGCTGAGACCCCAACCGGCTTGAAGCCTCAGCTGCTTCGTTCTTTCGAGGTCAATGTGCTCCACCTGATAACCTTTAAAATGCCCTGCAACAGCATCAACCTCTCGGCGATAAGCTACCATGAGAGGGTCCTTGGAATCCCACTTGCCTGATACCTGTTGAGCCACTAGATCTGAGTCGTCAAGACATCTGACCCGGCTCAAACTCATCTCTTTTGCCACTCGAAGACCATGGAGCAAGGCTTCATACTCTGCTGCGTTGTTAGTGCAAGGAAACATCAACCGTAACACATACCAAAATTTGTCACCTCGCGAAGAGGTTAACACAACTCCAGCCCCCGAGCTTTCCAACTGTCTGGACCCATCAAAATGAATAGTCCAATACGTGTTGTCTGGTTTCTCTTCTAGCATCTGGATCTCTGTCCAGTCATTAATGAAGTCAACCAGTGCTTGAGATTTGATCACGGTATGTGGCACATACTTCAACCCATGAGACCCAAGCTTAATTGCCCACTTGGCGACTCGCCTAGTGGTTTCTCTGTTTTGAATGATGTCTCCTAAAGGAGCAGAGCTAGCCACGGTGATTGGATGTCCCTGAAAATAATTCTTAAGCTTTCGGCTTGCCATGAACACCCCATATACGAGCTTCTGCCAATGTGGATATCGTTGCTTGGATTCAATTAACACCTCACTGACATAGTAAACTGGCCGTTGAACCGGATGCTCCTTGCCAGCCTCCTTGTGCTCCACCACAATAGCCACACTAACAGCTCGTGAGTTAGTGGCCACGTATAACAACAGCGGCTCTTTCTCAACTGGAGCAGCCAGGACCGGCGGCTCAGCAAGCTGCGTTTTTAAATCTTCAAAAGCAGAGTTTGCAGCATCGCTCCAAACAAAATCATCTGATACAGAGGCATTGCCTTCTGAAGGAAATATGCCCTAGAGGCAATAATAAAGTTATTATTTATTTCCTTATATCATGATAAATGTTTATTATTCATGCTAGAATTGTATTAACCGGAAACATAATACATGTGTGAATACATAGACAAACAGAGTGTCACTAGTATGCCTCTACTTGACTAGCTCGTTAATAAAAGATGGTTATGTTTCCTAACCATGAACAAAGAGTTGTTATTTGATTAACGAGGTCACATCATTAGTTGAATGATCTGATTGACATGACCCATTCCATTAGCTTAGCACCCGATCGTTTAGTATGTTGCTATTGCTTTCTTCATGACTTATACATGTTCCTATGACTATGAGTTTATGCAACTCCCGTCTGCCGGAGGAACACTTTGTGTGCTACCAAACGTCACAACGTAACTGGGTGATTATAAAGGAGCTCTACAGGTGTCTCCAATGGTAGATGTTGGGTTGGCGTATTTCGAGATTAGGATTTGTCACTCCGATTGTCGGAGAGGTATCTTTGGGCCCTCTCGGTAATGCACATCACATAAGCCTTGCAAGCATTGCAACTAATGAGTTAGTTGCGAGATGATGTATTACGGAACGAGTAAAGAGACTTGCCGGTAACAAGATTGAACTAGGTATTGGATACCGACGATCGAATCTCGGGCAAGTAACATACCGATGACAAAGGGAACAACGTATGTTGTTATGCGGTCTGACCGATAAAGATCTTCGTAGAATATGTAGGAGCCAATATGGGCATCCAGGTCCCGCTGTTGGTCATTGACCGGAGATTTGTCTCAGTCATGTCTACATAGTTCTCGAACCCGTAGGGTCCGCACGCTTAACGTTCGTTGACGATAAAGTACTATGTGAGTTATGTATGTTGGTGACCGAATGTTGTTCGGAGTCCGGGATGATATCACGGACATGACGAGGAACTCCGGAATGGTCCGGAGATAAAGTTTGATATATGTGATAATAGTGTTTGGTCACCGGAAGGGTTCCGGAAATCACCGGAAGGGGTTCCGGATGTTTCCCGAAATGTTTGGGTACGAGAACACTTTATTTGGTCCAAAGGGGAAAGCCCACAAGGTTTTTGGAAAGCGAAATGGAAGTTTTGCGGAGTCCAGGGGCCAGACGCCAGGGTCCCTGGCGTCTGGGTCCAGACGCCGGGAACCCTGGCGTCTGGCCCTGGAGTCCGAGAAGGACTCTTGCCTTTCGGGTGAAACCGACTTTATGGAGGCTTTTACTCCAAGTTTCGACCCCAGGGCTCAACATATAAATAGAGGGGCAGGGCTAGCACCATAGACACATCAAGAAACACCAAGCCGTGTGCCGGCAACCCCGTCTCCTCTAGTTTATCCTCTGTCATAGTTTTCGTAGTGCTTAGGCGAAGCCCTGCGGAGATTGTTCTTCACCAACACCGTCACCACGCTGTCGTGCTGCCGGAACTCATCTACTACTTTGCCCCTCTTGCTGGATCGAGAAGGCGAGGACGTCACCGAGCCGAACGTGTGCAGAACTCAGAGGTGCCGTGCTTTCGGTACTTGGATCGGTCAGACGTGAAGACGTACGACTACATCAACCGCGTTGATATAACGCTTCCGCGAATGGTCTACGAGGGTACGTAGACAACACTCTCCCCTCTCGTTGCTATGCATCACCATGATCTTGTGTGTGCGTAGGAATTTTTTTGAAATTACTACGAAACCCAACAGTGGTATCAGAGCCTAGGTTTTATGGTTTGATGTTATATGCACGAGTAGAACACAAGTGAGTTGTGGGCGATATAAGTCATACTGCCTACCAGCATGTCATACTTTGGTTCAGCGGTATTGTTGGACGAGATGACCCGGACCGACATTACGCGTACGCTTACGCGAGACCGATTCTCCCGACGTGCTTTGCACATAGGTGGCTTGCGGGCAACTGTCTCTCCAACTTTAGTTGAACCGAGTGTGGCTACGCCCGGTCCTTGCGAAGGTTAAAACGGAGTCAAATTGACAAACTATCGTTGTGGTTTTGATGCGTAGGTGAGATTGGTTCTTGCTTAAGCCCGTAGCAGCCACGTAAAACTTTCAACAACAAAGTAGAGGACGTCTAACTTGTTTTTGCAGGGCATGTTGTGATGTGATATGGCCAAGACATGATGCTAAATTTTATTGTATGAGATGATCATGTTTTGTAACTGAGTTACCGGCAACTGGCAGGAGCCATATGGTTGTCGCTTTATTGTATGCAATGCAATCGCGATGTAATGATTTACTTTATCACTAAGCGGTAGCGATAGTCGTGGAAGCATAAGATTTGTGAGACGACAACGATGCTACGATGGAGATCAAGGTGTCGCGCCGGTGACGATGGTGATCATGACGGTGCTTCGGAGATGGAGATCACAGGCACAAGATGATGATGGCCATATCATATCACTTATATTGATTGCATGTGATGTTTATCTTTTATGCATCTTATCTTGCTTTGATTGACGGTAGCATTATAAGATGATCTCTCACTAAATTATCAAGAAGTGTTCTACCTGAGTATGCACCGTTGCGAAAGTTCTTCGTGCTGAGACACCACGTGATGATCGGGTGTGATAGGCTCTACGTTCAAATAAAACGGGTGCAAAACAGTTGCACACGCGGAATACTCAGGTTATACTTGACGAGCCAAGCATATGCTGATATGGCCTCGGAACACGGAGACCGAAAGGTCGAGCGTGAATCATATAGTAGATATGATCAACATAGTGATGTTCACCAATGAAACTACTCCATCTCACGTGATGATCGGACATGGTTTAGTTGATTTGGATCACGTGATCACTTAGAGGATTAGAGGGATGTCTATCTAAGTGGGAGTTCTTAAGTAATATGATTAATTGAACTTTAATTTATCATGAACTTAGTCCTGGTAGTATTAGCATATCTATGTTGCAGATCAATAGCTCGCGTTGTTGCTTTCATATGTTTATTTTGATATGTTCCTAGAGAAAATTGTGTTGAAATATGTTAGTAGCAATGATGCGGATTGGATCCGTGATCTGAGGTTTATCCTCATTGCTGCACAGAAGAATTATGTCCTTGATGCACCGCTAGGTGACAGACCTATTGCAGGAGCAGATGCAGACGTTATGAACGTTTGGCTAGCTCAATATGATGACTACTTGATAGTTTAAGTGCACCATGCTTAAAGGCTTAGAATCGGGACTTCAAAGACGTTTTGAACGTCATGGACCATATGAGATGTTCCAGGAGTTGAAGTTAATATTTCAAGAAAATACCCGAGTTGAGAGATATGAAGTCTCCAACAAAGTTCTATAGCTAAAAGATGGAGGAGAATCGCTCAACTAGTGAGCATGTGCTCAGATTGTCTGGGTACTACAATCGCTTGAATCAAGTGGGAGTTAATCTTCCAGATAAGATAGTGATTGACAGAATTCTCTAGTCACCATCACGAAGTTAGTAGAACTTCGTGATGAACTATAATATGCAAGGGATAACGGAAACAACTCCCAAGCTCTTCGTGATGCTGAAATCAACGAAGGTATAAATCAAGAAAAACATCAAGTGTTGATGGTTGACAAGATCACTAGTTTCAAGAAAAGGGCAGAGGGAAGAAGGGGAACTTCAAGAAGAACAGAAAGCAAGTTTCTGATCAAGTGAAGAAGCCCAAGTCTGGTCCTAAGCCTGAGACTAAGTGCTTCTACTGCAAAGGGACTGGTCACTGGAAGCGGAACTACCCCAAGTGATTGGCGGATAAGAAGGATGGCAAAGTGAACATAAGTATATTTGATATACATGTTATTGATATGTACTTTACTAGTGTTTATAGCAAACCCTCAGTATTTGATACAAGTTCAGTTGCTAAGATTAGTAACTCGAAACGGGAGTTGCAGAATAAACAGAGACTAGTTAAGGGTGAAGTGACGATGTGTGTTGGAAGTGGTTCCAAGATTGATATGATCATCATCGCACACTCCCTATAATTTCGGGATTAGTGTTGAACCTAAATAAGTGTTATTTGGTGTTTAAGTTGAGCATGAATATGATTTGATCATGTTTATTGTAATACGGTTATTCATTTAAGTAAGAGAATAAATTGTTGTTCTGTTTACATGAATAAAACCTTATATGGTTACACACCCAATGAAAATAGTTCGTTGGATCTCGATCGTAGTAATACACATAATCATAATATTGAAACCAAAAGATGCAAAGTTAATAATGATAGTGCAACTTATTTATGGCACTGCTATTTAGGTCATATTGGTGTAAAGCGCATGAAGAAACTCCATGCTGATGGGCTTTTGGAATCACTTGATTATGAATCAGTTGATACTTGCGAACCATGCCTCATGGGCAAGATGACTAAAACTCTGTTCTTCGGAACAATGGAGCAAGCAACAAATTTGTTGGAAATCATACATACTGATGTATGTGGTCCGATGAATATTGAGGCTCGCGACAGGTATCATTATTTTCTGGTCTTCACAGATGATTTGAGCAGATATGGGTATATCTACTTGATGAAACATAAGTCTGAAACATTTGAAAAGTTCAAAGAATTTCAGAGTGAAGTGGAAAATCATCATGACAAGAAAATAAAGTTTCTACGATCTGATCGCGGAGACAAATATTTGAGTTACGAGTTTGGTCTTCAGTTAAAAAACAATGTGAAATAGTTTCACTACTCACGCCACCTGGAACACCACAATGTAACGGTGTGTCCGAACATCATAATCGTACTTTATTAGATATGGTGCGATCTATGATGTCTCTTACCGATCTACCACTATCGTTTTGGGGTTATGCATTAGAGACAACTGCATTCACGTTAAATAGGGCACCATCTAAATCCGTTGAGACGACACCGTATGAACTATGGTTTGGCAAGAAACCTAAGCTGTCGTTTCTTAAAGTTTGAGGTTGCAATGCTTATGTGAAAAAGTTTCAACATGATAAGCTCAAACCCAAATCGGAGAAATGTGTCTTCATAGGATATCCAAAGGAAACTATTGGATACACCTTCTATCACAGATCCGAAGGCAAGACTTTTGTTGCTAAATTCGGAAACTTTCTAGAGAAGGAGTTTCTCTCGAAAGAAGTGAGTGGGAGGAAAGTAGAAAACTTGATAAGGTAATTGTACCTTCTCCTTTATTGGAAAGTAGTTCATCACAGAAATATGTTCTTGTGACTACTACACCAATTAGTGAGGAAGCTAATGATGATGATCATGTAACTTCAGATCAAGTTACTACCGAATCTCATAGGTAAACCAGAGTAAGATCCGCACCAGAGTGGTACGGTAATCCTGTTCTGGAAGTCATGCTACTAGATCATGATGAACCTACGAACTATGAAGAAGCGATGGTGAGCCCAGATTCCGCAAAATGGCTTGAAGCCATGAAATCTGAGATGGGATCCATGTATGAGAACAAAGTATGGACTTTGGTTGACTTGCCCATTGATCGGCAAGCAATTGAGAATAAATGGATCTTCAAGAGGAAGACGGACGCTGATAGTAGTGTTACTATCTACAAAGCTAGAATTGTCGCAAAAGGTTTTCGACAAGTTCAAGGGGTTGACTACGATGAGAGCTTCTCACTCGTATTTATGCTTGAGTCTGTCCGAATCATGTTAGTAATTGCCGCATTTTATGAAATCTGGCAAATGGATAAACAAAACTGCATTCCTTAATGGATTTATTAAAGAAGAGTTGTATATGATGCAACCAGAAGGTTTTGTCAATCCGAAAGGTGCTAACAAAATGTGCAATCTCCAGCGATCCATCTGTGGACTGGTGCAAGCATCTCGGAGTTGGAATATACGCTTTGATGAGTTTATCAAAGCATATAGTTTTATACAGACTTATGGTGAAGCCTGTATTTACAAGAAAGTGAGTGGGAGCACTACAGCATTTCTGATAAGTATATGTGAATGACATATTGATGATCGAAAATAATGTAGAATTATTCTGTAAAGCATAAAGGAGTGTTTAAAAGGAGTTTTTCAAAGAAAGACTTCGGTGAAGCTGCTTACATATTGAGCTACAAGATCTATAGAGATAGATCAAGACGCTTGATAAGTTTTTTCAATGAGTACATACCTTAACAAGATTTTTGAAGTAGTTCAAAATGGAGCAGTCAAAGAAAGAGTTCTTGCCTGTATTACAAGGTGTGAAGTTGAGTAAGACTCAAAGCCCGACCACGACAGAAGATAGAAAGAGAATGAAAGTCATTCCCTATGCCTTGGCCATAGGTTCTATAAAGTATGTCATGCTGTGTACCAGATCTATTGTATACCCTGCACTGATTTGGCAAGGAAGTACAATAGTGATCTAGGAGTAGATCAATGGACAGCGGTCAGAATTATCCTTAGAAATAAGGATATGTTTCTCGATTATGGACGTGACAAAAAGGTTTGTCGTAAAGGGTTATGCCGATGCAAGTTTTGACACTAATCTAGATGACTCTAAGTCTCGGTCTAGATACATATTGAAAGTGGGAGCAATTAGCTAGAGTAGCTCCATGCAGAGCATTGTTGACATAGAAATTTGCAAAATACATGTGGATCTGAATGTGGCAGACCCGTTGACTAAGATTCTCTCACAAGCAAAACATGATCACACCTTAGTACTCTTTGGGTGTTAATCACATAGCGATGTGAACTAGATTACTGAATCTAGTAAACCCTTTGGGTGTTGGTCACATGGTGATGTGAACTATGGGTGTTAATCACATGATGATGTGAACTATCGATGTTAATCACATGGTGATGTGATCTAGATTATTGACTCTAGTGCAAGTGGGAGACTGAAGGAAATATGCCCTAGAGGCAATAATGAAGTTATTATTTATTTCCTTATATCATGATAAATGTTTATTATTCATGCTAGAATTGTATTAACCGGAAACATAATACATGTGTGAATACATAGACAAACAGAGTGTCACTAGTATGCCTCTACTTGACTAGCTCGTTAATCAAAGATGGTTATGTTTCCTAACCATGAACAAAGAGTTGTTATTTGATTAACGAGGTCACATCATTAGTTGAATGATCTGATTGACATGACCCATTTCATTAGCTTAGCACCTGATCGTTTAGTATGTTGCTATTGCTTTCTTCATGACTTATACATGTTCCTATGACTATGAGATTATGCAACTCCCGTCTGCCGGAGGAACACTTTGTGTGCTACCAAACGTCACAACGTAACTGGGTGATTATAAAGGAGCTCTACAGGTGTCTCCAATGGTAGATGTTGGGTTGGCGTATTTCGAGATTAGGATTTGTCACTCCGATTGTCGGAGAGGTATCTCTGGGCCCTCTCGGTAATGCACATCACATAAGCCTTGCAAGCATTGCAACTAATGAGTTAGTTGCGAGATGATGTATTATGGAACGAGTAAAGAGACTTGCCGGTAACAAGATTGAACTAGGTATTGGATACCGACGATCGAATCTCGGGCAAGTAACATACCGATGACAAAGGGAACAACGTATGTTGTTATGCGGTCTGACCGATAAAGATCTTCGTAGAATATGTAGGAGCCAATATGGGCATCCAGGTCCCGTTGTTAGTTATTGACCGGAGATTTGTCTCAGTCATGTCTACATAGTTCTCGAACCCGTAGGGTCCGCACGCTTAACGTTCATTGACGATATAGTACTATGTGAGTTATGTATGTTGGTGACCGAATGTTGTTCGAAGTCCGGGATGATATCACGGACATGACAAGGAACTCCGGAATGGTCCGGAGATAATGTTTGATATATGTGATAATAGTGTTTGGTCACCGGAAGGGTTCCGGAAATCACCGGAAGGGGTTCCGAATGTTTCCTGAAATGTTTGGGTACGAGAACACTTTATTTGGGCCAAAGGGGAAAGCCCACAAGGTTTTTGGAAAGCGAAATGGAAGTTTTGCGGAGTCCAGGGGCCAGACGCCAGGGTCCCTGGCGTCTGGGTCCAGACGCCGGGAACCCTGGCGTCTGGCCCTGGAGTCCGAGAAGGACTCTTGCCTTTCGGGTGAAACCGACTTTATGGAGGCTTTTACTCCAAGTTTCGACCCCAGGGCTCAACATATAAATAGAGGGGTAGGGCTAGCACTAAAGACACATCAAGAAACACCAAGCCGTGTGCCGGCAACCCCGTCTCCTCTAGTTTATCCTCTGTCATAGTTTTTGTAGTGCTTAGGCGAAGCCCTGCTGAGATTGTTCTTCACCAACACCGTCACCACGCTGTCGTGCTGCCAGAACTCATCTACTACTTCGCCCCTCTTGCTGGATCGAGAAGGCGAGGACGTCACGCCAAACGTGTGCAGAACTCAGAGGTGCCGTGCTTTCGGTACTTGGATCGGTCAGACGTGAAGACGTACGACTACATCAACCGCGTTGATATAACGCTTCCGCGAACGGTCTACGAGGGTACGTAGACAACACTCTCCCCTCTCGTTGCTGTGCATCACCATGATCTTGTGTGTGCGTAGGAAATTTTTTGAAATTACTACGAAACCCAACACCTTCTCCCCTAATCGGCTTATGAACCGGCTCAATCCAGCAACACGGCCCGCCAGTCGTTGAACGTCATTGATGCATGTTGACTTTGCCAGGGATGTAATTGGTTTGATTTTCTCCGGGTTAGCCTCAATACCTCGGTTAGACACCAAAAAACCCAAGATCTTGCCGACTGGAACTCCAAAAACACACTTGGCCGGGTTAAGCATCATTTTATAGACCCGGAGATTATCAAAAGTCTCTTTCAGATCTGTGACCAAGGTTTCCTCTTTCCTGGACTTTACCACTATATCATCCACATAAGCATGAACATTACGCCCTATTTGATCGTGAAGAAAATTCTGCACACACTATTGGTAAGTCGCCTGGGCACTCTTAAGCCCAAAAGGCATAGACACATAGCAGAAAGCTTCGAAAGGAGTGATAAAAGCCGTCTTCTCCTGATCCTTGACTACCATCTTTATCTGATGATAACCGAAATAAGCGTCCAAGAAACTCAAACGTGCGCAACCCGCCGTAGCATCAATGATCTGATCGATACGGGGGAGGGCAAAAGGATCAGCCGGACAAGCCTTGTTCAGATCGGTGTAATCCACACACATACGCCAAGTGCCATTCTTTTGAGCACAAGCACCGGGTTGGCTAACCACTCTGGGTGAAAGACCTCTACAATGAACCCAGCTGCCAAAAGCTGGGCCACCTCTTCTCCAATAGCCTTGCGCCTTTCTTCATTGAACCGTCGGAGAAACTGTCTGACAGGTTTAAACTTTGGATCAATATTGAGAGTGTGCTCAGCGAGTTCCCTCGGGACACCCGGCATGTCTGAAGGTTTTCATGCGAAGATGTCCCGGTTCTCACGGATGAACTCGATGAGCGTGCTTTCCTATTTTGGATCCAAGTTTGCACTGATGATGAACTGCTTGGATGAGTCACCATGCATAAAGTCAACCATCTTGGTGTCGTCAGCTGATTTGAACTTCAACACCGGCTCATGCACTGTTGTTGGTTTCTTTAGTGACGTCATGTCTGCCGGGTCAACATGATCTTTGTAAAATTTTAACTCCTCTATTTTACAGACAGATTAAGCATAGGCAGCATCACCTTCTTCACACTCCAAAGCTATTTTCCGGCTCCCTTGTACTATAATGGTGCCCTTATAACCTGGCATCATAAGCTGCAGATACACATAACATGGCCGAGCCATGAATTTGGCATAAGCCGGCCGTCCAAACAGAGCATGATACGGGCTTCTGATCTTAACCACCTCAAAGGTTAATTTTTCTGCTCTGGAGTCATACTCATCTCCAAAGGCTACCTCTACTTCAATCTTACCCACTAGGTATGCCGACTTGCCAGGAACCACACCGTGAAAAAAAGTGTTGGATTGTTTAATACTCTTATCAGTCAATCCCATCCGGCGGAACGTCTCATAGTAGAGGATGTTGATGCTGCTGCCCCCATCCATGAGTAATCTAGTGAATTTTTATCCACCAAACTGAGGTGCCACCGCCAAAGCCAAGTGACCCGGATTATCGACCTGGGGTGGGTGATCCTCTCTGCTCCACACAATAGGCTGCTCTGACCAACGTAAGTAACGTGGGACCGCTGGCTCAACGGCATTGACGGCCCTCTTATGAAGTTTCTGGTCTCTCTTACATAAACTAGTGGTGAATACATGGTATTACCCACTATTCAGCTGCTTCGGATTGCTCTGATATCTGGACTGTTGTTGTTGATTACCTTGGCCGGGTTGCGGATTATACCCTCCTTGGTTACCAGGATGACCCTGATCGTGGAAACCTCCTCCACCTAAGCCGGCGCCAAGGTCTTGGAAACCGCCTCCACCTGAGCCGCCACCTGGGCCGTGACCTCCATCAAACGCGTTTGAATTTTTAAATGCCTTCATGATCGTACAATCTTTCCACGGGTGGGTGGCTGGCTTCTCCCAGGTGCTGTGTTTTGGACAAGGCTCATTCAATAATTGCTCAAGGGTGGGACCTGACCCGCCCGACCGAGGGGGCTGTCTGCCCTTGCGCCGTTGATTTCCGCCCTGTGTATTGGTGTTAGCAACAAACTCATCAGCCTTACGTTTATTACCTCCTTGATTTGTTGGGTTATGCTGGTGACCCTTGCCGTTGCCGTTCTTCTTTCCCTTCGTTGCCTTTTCTTCGCCAGACACCGGGTCCTTGGTAGTATCAGAATCAGCATACTTGACGAGAGCCGCCATTAACGTTCCCATGTCATTACAGTCACGCTTGAGCCGCCCCAGCTTCTGCTTCAGAGGTTCAAAATGACATTTTTTCTCCAACATCAAGACCGTTGAGCCGGCATCCATCTTATCAAATGAATGTATTATCTCCTTGACCCGGCACACCCAATGGGTTGTGGATTCATCATCCTCTTGCTTGGAATTGGTCAGGTCCACAATCGACATAGGCTGCTTACACGTGTATTTAAAGTTCTGGATGAACCGGGCCTTCAACTCCGCCCATGAGATGATAGAATTGGCTGGCACTCCCTTCAACCAAGTATGAGCTGTTCCATCTAACATCATAGTGAAATACTTGGCCATTGCAGCATTGCTGACCTCCAATAACTCCATAGCCATCTCGTCACTCTCAATCCAAGCCCCGGGCTGTAAGTCAGCCGTGTAATTAGGTACCTTACGAGGCCCCTTAAAGTCCTTTGGCAAACGCTCATTACGTATGGCCGGCACCAAGCAAGGAACGCCTCCGGTTCTTGTGGCCACTCCTGCCTCGACCGAGGTTGCTGGATAAGCCGGAAAAATTTGATGAGCCGCCTGGTCTGCTGCCATTTGAACTGCTCGTTGCGCCTCTTGACAAATCCTCTCCTGATCCGCCAAGTTAAGGGCTCCAGCCCGCACCAGCTCATGCCTATATGGCCGGTTGTGGCATTGAGCATTGCTTGACATCTCTGCGGATTCCATATGCCTACTGTAACTCAGGCTCCAGCTTGGGAGAGGAGTTGAATGGATCATGTCTCGACTGTAGGGGTATGCATCCTGCTGCGCCAGGGCTGTTTGAAGAAGTTCTTTTACCCTCCGTGTTTCAATTACCGCCGGTGAGTCACCTTCCATCGGAAGATCCGCCAGATGAGCTGATGCTGCGATGAGGTTTTCCAAAGGGTTGGAAAAGTGACCCGGCGGCGTTGGGACGTAATGAGGCGGAGCGGTAATTATACATGGCGGATCCATGGCACGCGGCTGGACCGGTGCACCGGGTGTTGTAATCCGAGGTGCCTTTGGTGGGTTACTTCCCCCGGATCCGGGTGTGTGAAAAAGATTCCTCGGATCGAGCGTCAGAGGCAGACGTGATTGGGTTTTCTGATGCCTCCTCCTCATGACCTCATTCGACGCGTTCAGATCCACCGAGAGCCGAAAGGTCTCTGCTTGAAGCTGTTGAGCACGAATGTCCAAAGCCGCCCGCTCTGCTGCCATCCTGACTTCCTCTGCGGCTAGATTTTCCTTAGCTTGCACCGTCTCTTCAGGTATGCGTGCCACCTCTGCGTCACGCTGGGCTTTATCCGCCGGCTCTACCACAGCAGTCAACAAAGTCGTCAGTTTATCCATGAGGTCCATCAAGATCTGAGCCGGGGGGCGCGCGGGGTCTCCTGACTCGGCTGCAGCCGACCTAGTAGCTGTTGCGGCCGCTGTTGTAGAGTTCTTCCCGGGCTGTGTCCCTGCCATGAAGACTCCATCCCAATTCGGCGGCTCAAGAGGGTTCGGAATACTGCTGCCACCGGAACAGCCCCCAAGCATGCCGTCCTGTAACTGGTACAAAGAGTTCGTCTCGCCTGTTGATGATGCAGTGTCAGAACAGACGGCTGTCTCAACACCCTCCATCGATCCTTGACCGCCGTGGACGCAGCCTACGAAGGCATGCTTCATGACAGATTGAACACGGGTGATCTTTGCGCGCTGAGCCGTTTCGATGACGTTGGTGTGGACGTCCGGCTCAGGGCCTGACTCGCCGATCCGGCCAATGAAGACGTGAATTCCGCTGAAGGGGACCTGGTATCCGTACTCAATTGAGCCGGCCTCGGGGCCCCAGCCTTCGTCATCGATGTAGAGCTTGCCGCGACGACTATTGGTCATCCGGCCCACAGCGTATCCCTTGAGCCCTTCGAAGTTGCCCTTCAAGAACTCAAATCCACCATGCGCTGGCCCCACGGTGGGCGCCAACTGTCGTGGAATTGTCACAGCATATTTGATGTCCTAGAGCAAGGACTTAGTCGTAGGGCCATCGCACTACGAAGCTTAAAGGGGTTAATCGAGACAAAGGACACGAGAGGGCTTTATACTAGTTCGGCCCCTTACGATGAAGGTAAAAGCCTACGTCTAGTTGGGATTGGTATTGCTGGGGTTTCAATCACCAAGAGGCTCAACTCACCGGCTTGGTTATTGACTTGTTGTTTCTTGCCCTAAGCCGCTACCGGTTTGTCCCTTTATATACATGGGTTGACGGCTGGTGGCCTACAGAGTCCCGGCCGGCTCATAATCGTGTCCGACTCGGTGACTTCCTTTACATGCCTTTCTTTACAAGTCTTTCCTTACATACGGCGATTCAGAATATCAGGCCTTAAACCGCCTTCAGGCCTTTGGGCCTTCTATAAGACTTAATAAACTACAATCTTGAATGTTTACTGGGCTTCTTGTGTAACCCGCCATTGGGGTTGACCCGGTCCCTCCTGGGCGGGTCATAACCGATAGTAATATCCCCAACAAAACCTTTTATGCTTTTTTATATACATTTTATTCTCACATGAAATGCATTCTTTGCAGTAGTTGAACTTCTCGTTGTTTTCACCTTGAACTTCTATCACGTATTTTTGTTCAACCCCTCTCACAAGAATTTTTGAACTTTCTCGTGCCGAGGACTTGAACTTCTAGCAACAAAACTTTGGGCTTTGTATTTTCATTCTTTTTTAATACAAAATGCACACCATGTAGTACGTGAACTTCTGGCAATTATCAATCTGAATTTCTGAGATCATGCGTTTTGCCTTCATAAAAAAAACAGAGTCTCCACAAATGCACTTCGTGAAGAGGTTGAACTTGTGGAGCAGTTCGTTTTGAACTTCACTCTGTTTTTCACGTGTTTGGTTTTTACCCGTAACTCCCCAACCACTTACACGGAATTGAGCAAATGATATACCCATGGAAAGTTGTTGAAAACACGTAACTTTACCGGGCCAAGCACTTGAACTTCTGGCAACAAAAAATTTACATTTTTTATTGTATTTTTCTCATACGAAACGTACACCATGCAGTACATGAACTTCCCATTGTTATCACTTTGAACTTCTCTCTCGTTTAGAAAAATTGGACTTCTTGGTTATTCTTTAGTAATGAGGAAAATCCTAATTTAGTAATAAATATCGAACCGCTTCGTTGTTTAAATTTGAAAATTTAGTTATTTTTTTGAACTTCTAGGGGTATTGCTAGAAATGGAGAAAATATGTTTTTATATTAATAAATTGAACTACTCTATTATATCTATTTGAACTTCTTGGTTATATATTAAAAAATGAAAATAAAATCATTTTTATAAACATCGGACCATTTTGTTATTTTAACTTGAACCTCTTGATTCTTTTAGTTTCAGCTTCTAGTTTTTTAAAAATGGGGAAAATCTATTTTAACTTTTTCTAGTTGCTCCTTTATTTTAATTTGAACTTCTTCGTTTTATTCTTTACTAATGAGGAAAAAAACTAACTTTTTAAAAACTTCAAACATCTCTGTATTTTTTAGTTTCTTCTTAGTTTTATTCGTATAACAGTTAAAAAGATAAACATCAAACACATTTTTTAATATTGCATTTCATACTTCTATTTTTCCTAGAAGTGGGAGAATTTGAGGTTTTTATATACAATAAACTACTGTGTTTTTTTATTTTGATCTTCTTCGAACTCTCTAATTAATTATATTTGAACTTCCACAATTATTTTAGTCTTGGTGCAGCTTTTGTTTTCTTCTTTGTTTCTCACGATGTAATTATGTTTGTGCTCTGTTTTCTCCTTTTTTGGATTTATCTATGTTGTGATTTTTGAACTTGCTCGGGGCTTCCTGTATTTTGTAGTTATTTTAACCGAAACCAACATACTAAAATCACTTTTTTTGCGTCAACTCATACTATGAAACTTCAAGAAAAAGTACAAAACAAGAAAGTAGACAACAAGTTGTACAAATGGGGGCCAAATAAACTAACGATGTGATTCCCTTCTTATGCTCACTAAATTTCACATGTACAAATGGACTTCACTTCCCTGTTTGACCTTCATCATACACCTTGTACATCGAGCCCAAAATCAAAATGAAAACCATGCCTCTCCAAACACAACATGTACATAGACAGAGCTATAGATGTTCCTTTACAACTATTTCTGAACTTCTAGGGCCAATGCATTTTTTCTATAGTAGATGCACAACAATTATAGAAGAGAGATTTTTTGCTGGATGGACAGAGAAGTTCAACGACGCGGCAGAGGAGGATGCCCCGGCAGAGGAGGATATTGGCTGGAAGCGGCCTCACAAGAAGCAACACTGCATCTCACCAACACTGATTCTCACAAAGGACGGCCATCTTCCTGAAGTGAGACCATCTTCCGATTGGCGACACCCCTGTCCCATGCACCTCATGTGTGACCTTCTCCCCTGCCATGTGTTGAACTTCTTCCTCCCGCTGTTCATGTGGGTAGCGAGCATCAGAGCGGCACAGAGGATCCTGGAGACACAAACTTTTGAGCAAAAATGAGAGAAAAAAGCACCAAATAGTAGGGGACTGCTGCTACTAAACCAAATACGAAAGGCTCCAGCCACAACATATTTGAAATACCATAAACACACATGATTTTCAAAATAATGTATACATGTTGTTCTATGATTTAGTTCATGTGTGCACAAACATTATTTCAAAAGAAGAGAATGTGCCATTGTACTAATCTAGAATCAAAATTATGTGTGAAAATAATAACTAAACATCACAAGAAGGTGCTCGATCTATCCACAACAACACAAAGTCTCAAAGATATTTGCAAAACTTAAACATAACAAGAAGGTGCTCGATTCCCCGCCGTAGGGCTCTTTCTTGATCCAAGCGAGGGTGGAAGAACACATGGTACATGAATGATATTGGTTTGGAAGCAGAGAGCTCCCAATCACCTTGCCTTGGTAAATGTCCATGGCTACGATGTGCTTCAGCTCATCGATGGTGATGTACATGCTCTCGGCGTTTGAGTGTGTGTGATGACGGCTGGACACACACATTGAGCCTATCCATCCGCTGCTTTTTCTAGAAATGATGGTACACTTAATAATCAACTGATTATGTAGTGGTGCCATATCAATCAGAAAATAAGATGTTTTCAGGATGTGTGCACACGCATGACAACTCGCCATGACAGTGGATGATGAGTTGCTTTAGCATTAATCAAGTAGGCAAACTTTTTCCTTTCACAAACTGTTTTTTTTGTTTTCCTTTTTTGAACTTCCAAATTTTTTATCATTGAACATCATGTGCTTTGCACGCACACCTCTCAAACATAAAGCACATATGCAGAACACACGCACACCACACACACACACACACAGAGAGAGAGAGAACCAACTAACGCTATACACACTAGAAATTGTTTAGAACAAACAGCCATAGCCAGCATTAGCCTCAACAACCGGAGGTGGAAGTTCAAAAAAATCCACTGTCGTTCTCCTTCCCTATCGGCAGCAGCAAAATTGCGCATAATTTTTCATTTTCTCCTCTTAGACTTTAGACAAACACCTGCACGGAAGAAGCAATTGATCAGTCAATGGAGGAGCAAGCAATTTGGAGAAGAGAGACGGGGTACGAAGCATAGGCCAAAAAAATATTCATTTTGACCTCGACGGCCGGCATGACTCAAAGCCCCCCATGCTGAAGTTTGAATACAATTGCGGAGGAGGGATTGAGCGTGGGTCCTCTGTGGCGGCGCTTTATGGGGGAGATGCTGGGTCGTGACGGGCGGTGGATGGCGGCGGTCACCAGGATCCAGGAAAGGTCCACTGGTGATGGCCGCATCTGGAGGGCGGGCGAGGCGCCGCGATAGAAGGCGAGACGGTGGTGGCCGGCACCGCGCGTGGAGTTGATGTCCCTCGGAGTAGGCAGGTGACGGTGGTTGGCGCCGGTGGTTGCCGGCGGCGTGCTTGGTGGGAGGGCCGCCACCGCGGTTGAAGCAGGGGGAGGCAGCTTCCATGGTTGAAGCAGGGGGGTGGCGTGGCAGTTGGATCCTGATGGGGGCGACGGTGGCGCGAGATCCTGGTCGGGGACGGCGCGCGTCACCGGCGCCGGCGGGGGTGAGCTGGGGGGAGCCAATGTGCTGGGTGGCTACGGGAGGGAGGCACCGCGTGGGGTGTGCCGGTGGGCAATGTGGGGGTGTATCGGGTGGGAGGGACGTGGGTTGAGTTTTTTTCTTAGGCTATAGTTTCGGTGGTTTCGGGAGTTCGGGAACGAGCCTATATAGGGCCGATCGTGATCATAATAACTATTCTGATCCTGGGATCAGAATAGTGCTTCTCTCTCTCTCTCTATATATATATATAGGGTGGGTCTATTATGATAACCCCCATAAGACCTTATTCTGCTAACAAACCCCGCTTATTCTAATAACCCCCCCCCCCCCCCGACGCCGCACCCCCGAATCCCCACTTACTTCGATCAACGTCCCCCACGACCGCCTCCAGCGTGGCCCGAACCCACCCACCTTCTTCCATCGCGCGGCCCGCAGGGGCTGGCGCCCCGCTCCCCCATCCCACCTTCTTCCCCCGAGGCACGCGCCGCCGCTCCCCTCCCCCGCGCACCTTTTCCTCCTGGTTGGGGCCACCGCACGTCCTCTTCACCACCCCGACCGCAAACCTCCCCCCGCCGTGCGCCCCACATCCCCTCCCCCCCGCGCCACCGACGGAGCCGGCCAGGGACTTGACATCCCTCGCATCAGATCCGGCTGGCCGCGACAGCCGTGGATCCCCTCCCCTGCCCTGCCTTTCTCCTTCATCGCCGAGCTGCAACGGCCGTGGATCCAACTCACCGCGACGGGACCTCCCCTCCCCCTGGCCGATCCACCCATTCCCGAGGTGTGGGCGTTGTTCCCCCGACACCGGCGAGCTCCATCGCTCACCCCTGCTCGCCGTGATGCGTACGCGGGATCCTGGTGAGGTAGTTCGGGAGAAGGGGCAGGTGCGTCGGTGTAGTCCGTCCGGGTACCACATGCAGTGCCCCGCACGTCAGTGCAGGCCGCCGGCGTTGCGTGCAGCTCCGCCTCCCGTCCCCTTCATCTACTCCACCACCTCCTTCTCGCTTCGCTCCGCGAGATCAAGCGCCCCCTACGGCATCTGTTCGGATAGGTGCAGGATCCACGGCAAAAAACGAGGTCGTTGACCACGCCGTCGACATCGCCAGGCCCGCTTCCCTCCTCCCCGTGAGCGCCATCCAATGACAAAGATCCATGGCTCCTCCTCCCCCCTATAGCTCCCCTCCTCCTCTACTGCCCGAGCACCACCGGTGAGGCATCGTCGCTGCCCCCAGCTCCACTCTTCCATGCACTTAGTACTACATGGGCAGGGGACGAGATCCACTTCAACTCCCTGTTCGTCGTTGACCACCTCTGTTGCTAGTTCCATCCCTGTAGCTCCTGGATGGTGGACTACGGAAGATGCAGCGCGTCTGATGCACTGTCGAAGTTTATGATCTTTTATGCCTTTTCAGATTTCACTTTTTGACACCAAAATGCAGTTCGCCTGGGGCTTCGTTGCGGTGTGCACGGCGTCATGCCCCTATTTTAGATGATGCATTGTAGTTTAGTTCGATCCGTTTGGAGACTTGGAGTTCAGCTGCGTATCTGTCCGTTCTACGGATTTTTTTAATCTACGGAAAGTTGAAAGTGATGCAGTTAGTCGTGCAGCTCGGAGAGGCGTACCATGCGTTTCGGTGCTCGTGTGCTTGAGCGCTCGTGCATAACATGGCTTAATTGCAAATAATCGTGTATGTATCATGTTTAGAGGGCTGATTTTGCTATTTCAGGGGCCTAGTCCTAAATTATATTTTGCATCTTTATTTTCTCTAGAAAAGAGAGAGAGCAATCCACGTGATGAACAATAGGAGTCATATTTGTATAGATTGTGACTCTTCATAAGAAACCAATGCAGTTTGTTGTACGGATTTGTTGTTTGCAAATTTTTAAGGACATGGTTTATAATTTGTTAAAATCGGTGCAGCTCACTAAGAAAACCTTTGCGGTGCACTTTGCAAAAACAAAGGAGTTCACTTGTAAAAAATGTATAGAGGAGTTCACTTTTATTATTTTTGGAGGAATTTTTTTGCAAATTTGTAAGGACATGGTGTATAATTTATTAAAATCGATGCAGTTCATTTAAAAAACCTTTTTGGTGCACTTTGCAAAACAAAGGAGTTCACTATGTAAAAAAATGTATAGAGGAGTTCACTTTTTATTATTTTTGGAGGATTTTTTTTTTGCAAATTTGTAAGGACATGGTGTATAATTTGTTAAAATCGATGCAGCTCACTAAGAAAACGTTTGCGGTGCACTTTGCAAAAACAAAGGAGTTCACTTGTAAAAAAATTGTATAGAGGAGTTCACTTTTTATTATTTTTGAAGGAATTTATTTTTTCAAATTTGTAAGGACATGGTGTATAATTTTTACAATCACAGGTCATTAAGAAAACCTTTGCGGTTCATTTTTTGTTGTTTTCTTATGATGGAGAACATACAAAAGTGGATGGCGTCCAGGGATGGAATTCTCTACCTGTGGCACGTTCAACTGGGTGCTGCCAGTGCAAATGATATTGTTTTGTATTGGAGTATGTGTGTGTGTGTGATGAGCAGGTTACTATTCTTGTTGTAGTCCATGCGCTGGACGCGAGTAGTGGCGCGACAGTGCACTTCGTCGTCGTGTGAAGTTCCCTGTGTCGCCAGTGCAGTGTGGTTGCCCGTCTTTTTATAAGTAAACTTTGAAGCTCACTTTGTTGTCTCATGCAGTTTGCTATAATACTCCTCCACGGTTCGCTTGGTAAATATATCTCAATGAAGTTCGCTTTTCATTATATGTAGTTCACTCGCCCAGTCCCCGCGGTCCACTCGCACGGTCTACACACATAAAAAATATTGAGTCTGGAAAAAACTCACACGATTCACTTTCGGTAGTGTCGCGGCCCGTTTACGGTAGTCCCAAGGTTCACTTTTCATAGTATTGCAGTTTACCAATGCTCGACATGAAGTGCACTCCACCTCATTTGGGAAAATTTACGTCCCACAAAAAAGAATTCATGCAGTGCACTTTTTTGTCCAATGAAGTGCATTTTTTAGTCTAAATAAGTGCGGTTTTCTGTCGGATGCAGTACGGCTCGTTTACGGTAGTCTCAAGGTTCACTTTTCATAGTATATTGGTTCACCAACATTCGACATGAAGTGCACTCCACCTCGTTTAGGAAAAATTACGTCCCATAAAAAAGAAATAATGCAGTGCACTTATTTCTCCAATGAAGTGCGGTTGTTCGTCCAATGCAGTGCGGTTTTCAGTCGCATAAGTACCCACGTCGATTTGGGTGTCGCGAAAAACAGTGTCCGCATTTCGGTAAATTTAAAACTGCTCTTAAACAGTAAGGAATTAGAGAGAGTGTTCTACACGAAAAAGTTGCGTCTCGTCGATATCTTTCCAACGGCATATCATTTGAATCATTTCGACAACCGGTTTGTAAAAATTTCGCGAAAAACGGCCGCTGCCACTCGTCGTCCACCGCACGATTTTAAAAATTATATTAAAACTGTATGGAATCTCAAAACCATTTCTACATATGAAAGTTGCGCCTTGTCCATAGCTTTCCAATGACGTATTACATGCATCATTTCGACAAACGGTTCAAAAACTAGAGCAAAAACAGTACCGAAAATTACAAAATTTCAAAAAACAGAATTCCGCGATTTAGTAAATTCGAAACAGCTCTTAAACCGTAACGAATTAGAGAAAATAATATGTATGAAAAAGATGCGCCTCGGCGATATCTTTCCAATGGCATATCATTTGTCTTATTCCGATGAGCGGTTTAGAAAAAAATCATGAAAATACACTCGCTGCCACTCGTCATCCGCCGCACCATTTTTGAAACTGCTCTTAGACCGAGAGAAATCTCAAAAAGTGTTCAACATGGCAAAGTTGCACCTAATCAATAGCTTTTCAACGTTATATTATACGCCTCATTCCGATAAATGGTTAAAAAATTAGAGCGAAAATAGTACCGGGAAAACACTGTGTGCAGTTTTTTTTGACACAAAGTTCACTTGTGTGAGTACTGCAGCACACTTGGTTCAAACAATGACGTGCATTTGCATTGAGCGTGCAGTGTGGAAGTGTTATCAGAATAACTATTCTGATAATATTATCAGAATAGACCGGCTGTATATAAGTGTGCTGCAATACTCACAGGAGTGAACTTCGTGTCAAAAAAACTGCACGCAGTGTTTTTCCAGTACTGTTTTTGCTCTAGTTTTTTAACCGTTTATCAGAACGAGGCATATAATATAACGTTGACAAAGCTATTGATTAGGCGCAACTTCCCCATGTTGAACACTTTTCGAGATTCCTCTCGGTTTAAGAGCAGTTTTGAAAATTGTGCGGTGTATGACGAGTGGCAGCGAGTGTATTTTTGTGATTTTTTCTAAACCTCTCATTGGAATAAGGCAAATGATACGCCGTTGGAAAGGTATCGTCGAGGCGGATCTTTTTCATATCTATTATTTTCTCTAATCCGTTACGGTTCAAGAGCAGTTTCGAATTTACTAAATCATGGAATTCTGCTTTTTTGAAATTTTTGCAATTTTTGGTACTGTTTTTGCTCTAGTTTTTGAGCCGTTTGTCGAAACGAGGCCTGTAATACGTGTTTGGAAAGCTATGGACAAGGAGCAACTTTCATATGTAGAAATAGTTTTGAGATTCTTTACAGTTTTAAGTTAATTTTGAAAATCGTGCGGCGGACGATGAGTGGCAGCGGCTGTTTTTTGCGAAATTTTTACAAACTGCTGGTCGGAATGATTCAAACGATATGGCGTTGGAAAGATATCGACGAGGAACAACTTTTTCATGCAGAACACTCTCTCTGATTCCTTACGGTTTAAGAGGAATTTCGAATTTACCGAAATGCGGACATTCTGTTTTTCGTGACAGTAAAATCGTCGTGCGTACTGCATCAGACAGGAAACCGCACTGCTTGAGACTAAAAACCGCACTGCATCAAAGAGTCAAATGAACTTCATGAATTCTTTTGTCGGACGTAAATTTTCTTAGACGAGTTTTTGTTGTCTTCTTTTTCAATATTTTGTATGAACGAGAGTGGACCATAGAGAGGAGGGCAAGTGAAACTCAACATATATCCAAGTGAACGGCACTACTATCACTAGTGCAGAACCGGGCTTTAGCGCCGGTTCGTAAGGCCCTTTAGTGCCGGTTCCAGAACCGGCACTAAAGAGTGGGGACTAAAGGTCCCCCTAGTACCGGTTCATCACGAACCGACGCTAAAGTGCCACCACGTGGCACGAGCCAGGCCCGGGTGCGTGTGGGACATTAGTACCGGTTGGTAACACCAATCGGCACTAAATGTTTGGGGTGATTTTGGTTTTATTTTTTATTTTTCCATTAATTTTGTGTTTTCCACTAAATTCTTTTTTGTTTGCTGGTATTTTACAATACTACGTATTGTACACGTTATGCATATATATATATATAGATTTTCTCGTAGAACCGATCATGGGCTATTCTGTTTCGCGTATCAGAATATTATTCTGTTACCCTACTTGAAGTGATGCATTCGAGCAGTTGTACTGATTATGTCATTTTCGTTGAACTGATCGTCTTTTATCAAAAATGCAAGTAAGAGCCCCTCCCGCTCTCCCCCCGTCCGTTCAGCCGGCCACTCCAGCCGTCGACCGAGCTGCTTGTGGCCGATCCCTCCCGGCAACCCAGGCCCTACCTCCAGCGACCGCTACATCTTCCTCAATGGCTCCGCCTCCTGGCACAGCGGCCGTGGAGAGCTCACCCTCCCATGGCTCCCCAACCTGCGAGCGCCCTACCAGTTCCGCCTCTTCCGCTGTACCGCAAAAGAGTACTCCTACCACCACGTCGACCACGACGGTAACCCGCTCCTCCACAGCCGCCACCGCGTCGCCCACTCTGGCGAGGTCTCTTTTGCGGGCTCGGCCACGCGGCCCGAGCAGGTGCACCTCCCTTCGCCAATAGGGCCGACGAGATGTGGGTGATGTTCATGTGCGCGGACGCCGGAAAGAGGGCCGTGAGGTATGGGCTTGAGAAGGAGGAGGAGAAGGGCTGGACGGAGGTGGGCACGGAGGTGAGGACGTACGAGCAGAAGCACATGTGCGAGGCGCCGGCGAAAGACAGCGTAGGGTGGAGGGATCCGGGCTTCGTCTTTGATGGCCTCATGAATGGGTTGGAGCCCGGAAGGATGTACTTTTACAAGGTAAACCAATGATTGGATTCCCCGCAAGAAAATACTCAGAGATTGAACCTGCAAAAAAACACCTAAATTTATCAATCATGACAGCAATTTAGTGTTCCAGTGGTAGCACATTGTTCTTCCAGTAGCTTGCCCAGCGGAGGAGCCGGCCATCATCCCGAGCGGCGCACTGTTCTCCATGTTGTTAGGTGACTTGCTAGAGCTCGACGACGAGCAGTGGTTTGGCGGCATGGTTGCTGGGTCATACTATGAGAGCTTGGCGCAGGGGATGCTCATTGAGCCGCCGGACGCTCTTGCGTGGCGAGAGGACAGGGAGCACAGCGGCATGGCGGAGACGCAGACGCTGTGTGGAGTTAATCGTTCAGCTAAGTAGAGCACAGTTATACTGTACATAGTACTAGTCGTGTTGTGTTCTTCCCAATTTGGGAAGAAACAGAGGAGGCAGTTTGTTCCTTAATTGTGTATATAGCAAGTTTCCGATTTCTATTTTTTGAGAGAAAGGGCTAGATTGCTTATTTGCATCCATCAATTATTCTTGTCCATGAATCCAAATCCATTTACTGTTTGAAAGGGCCAGATTGCTTATTTGCTTATCCACGAAATGTCACAAAGAATTGTCAAATGCGAAACTTTCAAAGAGGCCAAAGATTTCAGTTCAATGTCTACGCAAAGCCATTGAAAATGTGAAACTTAGTCAGGTTGAATGTTTTCTCAAATTCGCAAATAGTGAAGAATAATTTGAAATACGGTGAGACCCTTCGTATTGTTTTCACGTCAGAAAAAATAGAGTACTCATACTAATCTATGTGTATGTGTGTACTCAGGAGGTATTTTCCACAGAGTAATTTTGAATGGTTCCAAAAAAAGTACTTGAACTGATGTCTGTATGGGTTTGTAATGATCGTGTTTTCGCAGACTAGACTTTACTCTTTTTTTTGGTACGGTTTTCCTCGTAACTTTTCAATGGTTTATGGTATCATAGTCCTCGGACTTGCATGGTTTATATCTTGAATTGAATGAAATTTTTTCAGAAAGAAAATGTTTTCTATGTTTCTTTTTTGAACTCTTTTTGCAACGATGTTTTTGGACTTCTCGCGTTTTGTGACTTGAACTTTTACCATTTGAATTTCCGTGGGCTTTTCTTTAATTTGATTTTTTTTTCCAAACTTATCTGAGATGTCATGTTTGAACGTACAACTTTTGTAGTTGTGAACTTGTCATTTTTTCCATTTATTAAGTTGCTTTTTTCCTCCGAACTTTTACTGGTACAATTTTTTTTTTTGCAAATTTAATGTCCCTTGAGTCAGAACTGCTGTAATTTCTTTTTTTTATATTTATGGTACTTATGGTACTAGAGAGTATGTACTTCTCAAGAAATAATCACTTGATGTTCTTTTAGTTTTAGTTTTTAGTTTTCTTTCTTATCCTTATTGACGGTGTCATCACACGTCGTACCTTCATGGTTTATGTAGTTGAACGGACTTACATTTTTACCATTCCCTTCTTTTAAAAACTTATGTTTTCTTCTCCAAACTTACTACCTGACGAGAATCAGAACTTATTTATTTTTTACATTTGTACTTCCAAGTGTCTTTAATGACATTTTCACTTTTTACTTTGCTTTACCTCATCAAACAGGCGCATAACACTTTTCTAGAAACAAAATACGAATCTTGGAAGCACTAGGGGGATAACCATTTGCACAGGACTTCATGTGTGCCTTCATCATAGAAAAATATACTGAATATCACCAAGTTCTAAGGATGAACAAATGAATCATACAGAATATTGTCAAAACCCCGCATTTTTATCACTAAAACAAACTTCTGTACTTGCATACAACCCTTTTTGAACTTGGACGACACCTAGTCCTCAACTTGGACGATGACCAATGCTCAACTCGAACGGAGGAGGTTGTCGTTACTTTTTAACCATGAATGCTTCGAAAGACACTAGGAATTGCTTCAAAATTGCTTTATACTTATTAACATGAGGGTTCTCTCAGTTGGGCCAAGAAGCAATCCATACATCATATTTTTTTCTACAAGAACAAAATACATCATATTGTTCTCTAACACTCACATAATACACATTGAACACACACACTTAAGTTCAGAGAGCCATCCTGTTTATGTTTAGAGAATAAATGCATTTAAGCTCAAAGAAAAAATGTGTTTAGGTTCAGAGAACAAAACAATCTTTAGTGTGATTTTCTACATATGGATAATCGCAGAAGCAACATAGTTGGACTGAAGTTCTAAATTTTTTTGGAAACTGCAATTGGAAAGGTGAGCATCAAGTGGTAATTAAGGAAGGCTAACAAAAACGAAAGTAGCATGTTTTACATGACGGGTAGTGGTAGGTATTGGTTCATTGCTTTTGCCATCCTGTATGGTGTCAACAAGGATGTGGAAGCTCTCGTCCTTGATGGGCACCCAGTCATCATCGAAGAGCTTGAGGAGGAGCTTCGGGACTGGCCAAACATGCTAATTGGAGAAGCCAAGAGGCTTCATCACCTCCAGCTCCTTTCTAGTAGCATTAGCATTGTTGGAAACCATGGACTTTAATGAAATGGTTCAGGGATCACTCCTAGTCAATCCCATTTGCTACTTGTGCTGCAGAGAACATGAATATAAAGCAGATAGTGACTCATCGATTTTTCTTTACGATATATCTAAACTTACAGAATTTTGAAACTTGCACTAACGATATTAGGGTGATATATCTAAACTTTACTGAATTTTGAAGAAACTCGCTACAAATCATTACTTATTTAGGTGATATATCTAAAGTTACAGAATTTTGAAACTTGCACTGACGATATTTCTGCACACACACCAACTATTCTGTGATTTTTCATGGACTGAAGATAGAATACGCACCAAACTAATATTAAGTCTGGTACAGAAATTCTCTATTCATGAACTGACAATATTTCTTCTATTTGGAATACACAAGATCTCCTCAATGGGCCATGATGCAGGCATCTCCGCAGGAAATACTTGGCGCACCAAAGAACCTATATTGTTGGATTTGTCGAGAGAGGACTGAGGGAACACGCCAGCGTTAGGGTGGCGGATGCAAGTATTGGAGTTCAGCCTAAAATCACAAGAGAATGGATCAAAATGAATTCAGATTGACTTCTAATCATTTATCAAGCTATAAAAGTTAGAACTGATGTTATACAAACTGAGGCATTTTTTTATATGAACAACTCACGTAATTTGTATAGTACCACTGTTTTTTTCATTCTCATGAACAAATAACCATAAACCAATGAGAGAATGTATTACTCGATAGTAGGCATTTTCTTCTCAGAACCACTTTGGTTTTCTTTTCTTTTTCTTCACTTTTGTTGTGCTTTCTTTTTTATTTGCTTTATGAAGTGCCCCATCAGAAAAGTTGAACTTTAGATTTTACCAATCTTCACATCTACTGAAACTAAGGAAGCTCCTTTTGAAACATGTACAATGAACTGAAAAGGCATATACAAGGTCAACTGAAAAACCATATACAAGGTAAACCGGAAAAGCTTCTGAGAAAAAAAAGTGAACCAACATTTTGTTGTTTTTCTAGTTACTAAACTACTTATTACCATAACAGCGGCTGAACTGATGCTGCATATGTATATAGGAAGGTTACTGGTACCAAAAAATTAGGACAGTAAACAACATTATAAATTGAATTCCTGAATGTTATATGAAGATGAGGCAATTGTACTTACGATTTGGCATTAGATGTACTGAATAGCACACAGAAGATGGATTGATAAAATTGAACTAGCACAACCATTCTGCTTGGTGAAGATGGTGGCTTCAATTCTACATGGACTGATGTTCGTGCTCCACTTGGACGGCTCGAGTAAGCATGGTGGACGAGCTCGTCGCCGGGGGCGGCCAAGGCGACCACCGGAGACTGTAGGTGGTCGTGCTTGTTCTCGGCAGCGAACTTACACGGGGTGGTGGTGATGGCCAAGGAAGTCAGAAATCGGCACTGAACTAAAATAATAAGAATTGTACTAACTAAAAATTAGAATTTGAACCGAGTGTGTCACTGAAAATGAACTTGTGCATCTGTTTTTTGCTCCCGCACCAGTGTAACAAATTCAGGAGGACATGAATTTTATGTGCATATAATAAGATGAATGAGTGAGAGAAGAAAGAGAGCAGTAAAAGGAAAAAAAATTCACCTTGAGATGATATCTCTTCTTGAGGTCTTAATGAAAAGTGACGGTGTAGGTACCACATAACCACCAACTAAACACCAGACCTTAACAAATGATGATCTCTCCTTCCAGAGTCTGAACTTACTAGCTTTTCATAATCTGAAGAGGTGTAAACCTTTACTGGAAAACTGCTACAAAATCCCCAAATGCCATATAATATAAAATCCCCAAACTACAGCAACAGCCAGTTCAAGATAAGTTATCCATTTAGATCTTAATAAGCAAGAGAATCAATAAAGAAAGGCTACATATGTGTCCTCGGGCCATTCTTTAGGCACACTAAAACAAACATGCCGCTCATGTTAAGTATTCTTTCCAATAAACTTTCTAGAGTATCTTTGTTTAAACGTACCGCGGGGCATACTTTTTCATTGTGTAGTTTTTGAACTCCTATGGTAGTAATACATGAACTCCCTCGGGCCACGAATTCTTATATTAGCACCTAAAGTACAGATCACACATGAAAATTGCTCTAAGTGGAGAAATGATCACAAACGAAAAATGATAATTGCAGGAAAACTTTTATTTGAAAAAAGCTCTCTGAATACCTTATTGAACTAGTTGTTTTGAACTTGCAAACGTTCATTTTTGCACTTATCCAAAATGTTTGAAAGGATCAGGTTGTTTGACATTATTTTGAACACACATTTTCATCTCCACTGTATGGTATCCTCTCATAGGTATTTGCACAAACAGGTGGTGTGCTATGAAGAACAATGGTACTGTGAGCGAGTGAAATCAGAACTGAAACTCGTTACAAATTCTTGACAAAAAGGAGCAGTAGATAACCATTAGTCCATTACTCACAACAAACAAAACTCACCCCATGCATAGGAATTTCATAAATTTGCACGCACCTTTGGGATTCCACTGGACCAAGAGACTGAATCAACTATGACAGATTGCTCTGAACCTTGTGAATTGTGCTCTCTGTTCTTGGCATGAGTGGTCGAAGCAGTAGCAGAATTTGGTGCCAGCTAACGGATGCAAGTCTTGCAGTTCGAAGAGCCACTATGTGCCGCTGCAATACTCCGCGACGACCATACCAACAACACAGACATGCATATCAAGCAAATGCATGTACTTGTATGTCAAGCATCATCAGGCACATTGAGGAGGGTGCATGTTTAGTTCATAACCAGTCTACATATGATGAACTTTACTACTGCTTGATGTGGCCGTCCATGCACAACTAATTTGGGAACCCCTATAGCCGAGTGTTCTCCCTCGATCACCACCATGGCTAATTCTCGGGTCAGTGGTTGGTCTAAAAAATGAAAAGGTCAGTGCCTCCATAGAAGTAACAAGATGCAAGCTTAAGTCTTAGGTCACAAGTTTTTAAATGCTAGCACTGCTACCAGCATTTGTAAATACTAGTGAACTTGAACTTATGGTCTCCCGAGATATGAACTGATTGTGTTACAAGGAGACGCACAAAATCCAACGAGCTGCTGTAAGTACATGTAAAAAGAAAATCAAGTTCATGTATATTAATTGGGAGAAGTTCAAAAAGAAACTTTTAAAAAGTTTGTACTGTTTTTACTATAACAACTATAGTCATCTTTGCAAACAATGTATATTACACGGTTAAAATAAGTTCTTTGGACTGAACTAAAATAATAAATTGTACTGGACTAAAATGAGCAAACGGAAATGGGCGTGTTACTGAAATATTAACTAACCAAACTGTAGTTTAGTGGTGGAATTCACACGAGTTAGTCGTCATGGAAGATCATTCCTTGTGGACATCCTATCAAAACAGATGTAGTGTCACTTGATGCAAAAAAAAATCTCATAGTCCTTTGGAGGTATTATAAACTTCTTTGAACTTATAAAAATTGATCGCATGAACTAAGTACAAAAGAAAGTGCGACCTTTTTTGCAATTTGTGTGAAACAAAATCACTAGACAATCTAACATCTAAAATAATTAGCTGCATTTTTTATTTCTCTCACTACACTGATGTGCAGTATACATCTTACCAACTACACACGAAAACATAAGTTTGACATTTAATATCAATCAATCTCGGCACTCTGTAATAGAGACCTATAAAAGAAACCCCGGGAACACAAAGTAGATAAATTACAAGCATCAACATAGACATACAGTGATGCGTAAGTTTAAATATCACAAACCAAACGAAGTACCATTTCTATCAAAACTCTGCAATGCACAATTAACACACTAATTATTATTGTACAGGGACAAAATAAGCTCAGCTTGGGCAGAAAAACTTGACTGAAAATCGCAAGATATTAAAATAATCCATTTTTCTAGTCCACACAGTATTACAAAGGAGATAAATAAAACTATACCACCTCTGGGTCAAGTAAATATATTTCTTTGAGCATTCTAGTCATCGCTCTCATCCACTAGCGGAGCTACGTCTTGGCGAAATTGGCTATGGCCCGCCCATGTTGTAGCAAGTTTAATGGAGGTTGATGGGTAAATTAGACCAAGCTGATAAAAATACTTGGCTTTCTTTGTACTGGGCCGCCCAAGTTTGGGGCTGTAGCTCCGCTACTACTCTCGTCCCAACAAGGACCTGCAGAAAGTAGAAACATTGTTCAAAAATTGGTTGGGCACCCATACTTTTGTATTGAGGTAAACTTGTTCATAGAATTGTTGCCAAATTTTCAAAGAACTTGAACTTCAGATTTAGAAGAAATTCATACCTCACCTGAGTGAGTACTGAAGATGCAAAGAATAGGCTTTTGGGGGACTTTGACTTTGGCAACTTGTTTTTGCTGCAACCTGCAAAAAATAGGAACAAGATAACATTTTTTCAAGGGGAACTTAACAGGGTTTGCGTTTGAATGATCTAGGGGGTTTTGTCCAAACATTTTCAGAGTTTTTATGTAAATATGCATCGATCAGCAAATAGCATCATTTTAAGCAACAAAATTTTGATAGCAATCAACTTTCTAAAAACAACAAACACAGTAGTGCACCAGCATGCACATTCATCTTCCTGAATTTCTTCTCACTTCCTGTAAATGCAAAACCAGAATACATAGCAGCAGCAACCCCACATACACATTCATCTCTCAAATCTCTCTCAAACTCGCTCACTTCCTGTAATGCAATAGGATTGAGGGTCGGGAGCAGAGGTATGAGGAAAGAACAATTAATTGGCTGATGGATTCGAAGTTGAGATCAAACAAAACAAGTTAAGATTAAAGAAAAATTGATTGTTCCCCAGATTGAATGGAAGGAAACAAACAAAATGAATCAATTTGATTACTGATTGCGCTGCGGCAGCTACCTTTGTCGAGCTTGAGTAGTTCGTTGAGGGGCACCTTGGGCGGCATGCTTGGCCTCCTCGTTCTCCTCCACGTCAAGGTTGCTAGTCTGCTCCTTCTCCTTCTCCTTCTCGTTCCTACTTCCTTCTCGATCGAAGTAACAACATAAACACCACCACTAGCAACACTAAAGGTGTGAGTAAGGGTTATGGTTGAATCAACATTCAGTACCTCTCAAGCTTCGCTAGTCACCGCACTAGAACTGAACTTCAGATAGAAAATAGAGGTAACAATAGCAGCAATTGGTAGCTGCGTAGGGGCATGCATCAGCAGCAACAAAAAGGATGCGGCTGTGCCAGGCAGTCCTAGGTGCAGCAGCAGCTTGCAGCAAGGAGCGGCTTGCACTTAGCTCCTTGAGCGACCGGTCATAGAGGAACCAGTTGGACTGTTGAGCTGGAGGTCCTTGACCCCGCGACTCCTCCAGCAAGCTCCACATTTTGCCGCTGAAGCATAAGGCATGGCCTTGGAGCGGTCATGTTGCAGGGTGCAGTGCCTCGTAGAGATGGTTGGCGCAGACGCATCCGGAGCAGGGAACCGAAGCCATGCTGCAGGGAGACCGGCGGCGACACTCGGGGCAGAGAAGCCAGCCGAGGTCCACATGTGAGGTCGGAGGTTGCGGATCCCAGGCATGCGGCAATGGGTGGAGGTTAGAGCCAGTGGATGCTCGAGCATGGGAAAATCCTTGAACTTGGCGTACACCAATAGTAGAACTTACTGGTTCTCCGCCACCTAAAATGTATAACACATGGAAAATAAGAATTGCACTGATCCAAAATTAGATTATGACTGAGTGTGTCACTTGTGTGTGATCATTGCTTGTGAATATTCCATCAAACAGGTTTGGTGTCACTTGATGCAAGAACACAAAACAAGCATACAGAAAGCTATAGTTCTTTCATTCAGCTATTTTCTGAACTGAGCAGTGCATTTCTCCCTCTCAACATGTGAAAAATTCCAATTATCTCACGGTAACTATATTTGAACTCCGAACTACTATTGTAACTATTTTTTGAACTGTTTCAGTTACTGAAGTTTTTGTGGTCTGGGCCCTAAACCACAGTATGTGTTTCTATTTTTTGTTTAACAGACTGTAGAATTTTTTTGAATCGAACTGCTACTGCAGTGTATACATATCTAAGTGAATTATTTTCCATCAACTAACTGATTTCACTTTTTATGTTGAACTTCTACAAATCTATTTTTGCTAGCAACTGAAAAAGCCTACAAAGGTGTACACATTTATAGCAAATCCTATGAGAGGCATTTTGATCATACCCATTTTGATGATACGTTGTGTCAACATGTGCATAGGAAAACCACCGCTGCATAATGAGCAATTGATCAATTTCTCCTTTTGCTCACTTCTTTGTCCCTGCCTCAAGAAAAACTAGATTTGACATTAGCTACAAACGAACATGAACATATCAAAACTAGTAGGCGAGTGCACTGAGACATTTTAGCAAACACATGGCATGCACTCAGCAAAAGCTTATGCGGCGAAGAAGAAATAAGGGGGGTGGGCAGGGACCGGGGAGCTACGACGAGTGAACGGCCTGGGGCGGCTGGGTTGGACTGCAGGTCGCACTGGGGGCGAAACCAATGCCATGGCCACACCGGGATGACAGGCAACCAGAAGGAGGTAGAGGGGCGTGTCCATGGCAGAGACATTGAACGACCCAAGGTCGCACGTTGAACTGCCTGCATGCGGCGGGGAAGAGGGACGGAAGGCGTGCGCTGGGGAGGGAGGTCGTGGCGGCCGCACGCTTAGGGAGGGGGTGTGGCGGCGGCGCGTCGGGGAGGATGGTCAGGGCGATGGCGCGTCGGGGAGGGTGGTCGTGGTGGCGCCGGCGTCCGGCGGGGCGGGTGAGAGAGGCGGTGTCCGGCGGCGTGGGGGAGGGAGGCGGCGTCCGGCAGGGCGAGGGAGGGAGGCGGCGTCCGGCGACGCGGGGGAGGGAGGTGGTGGCTGGCGGCGCGCGGGAAGGTGGAGGTGGTGTGCGCTCGGGATGGAAAGGTCGGGGTTGACCAGATGCAAGAGGTCCGGTGGGCTTTGGACAGACGGATCACCTCCTTTGTATAGGGCGCGAGGGTAACAGAATATTATTCTGTTACAGGTAACAGAATAGTCCAGCCCTATATACATAAACACTATTATGATCATGGGATCAGAATAATATTCTGATCACAACATGAACTTTCCGAGTAACGCGTCTGACCTTCCCCGAGTACTAGGTTGAACTTCAGCTAAAAGGTGTCCCAATGGGGCTTGCGATATACCGTTAGATAGCTATTCACATCAGTATCATGACCCAAGTTAAATTTTTGGCAAAATGTAAGCGGTTTAAGAGCAGTTTTGAAAACCGTTTTTTCTTCATACAAAAAACATGAATCGTATTTTCGATCGCATTTTTAAACCGTTTATCGGAATGAGGCAAATAATATGGCATTGGAAAGCTGCTGCAAAACCGCTCCTTCCACATGTTGAAAGTTTTCTCTAATTCCCTACGGTTAAAGAGTAATTCGGAAAATCGTGGAAGGTTTTTATTTTCGATGCCATTTCTAACGGCTAATCCAATTGAGGCAAATAATATGGTGTTGGAAAGCTTATGAAAATGCGCTACTTTTTCATGTTAAAAGTTTTTTCTAATTTTGAACGGTTTAAAAGTAATTTAGAAAATGGTACAAGTTCCACCGAGTTCATATTTTCGAGCTAATTTTTTAACAGTACGTCCAAATGCAACAAATGATGGCGTTGGAAAGCTTGAAGAAATGTGAAACGTTTTTTTATATATATTGTTTCTCCTAATTCATTACGGTTTTATGTCAGTTTTGAAAATGGCTAAAAACTTATTTTTGCCGTAATTTCTACAAACTTTATCGGAATGGGGCAAATAATATACTGCTGAAAAGCTACGAAAATTCGAAACTTTTTTATGTTGATGGTTTTCTCTGAATCCTGGTCATTTTCAAATAATTTCGAAAACGGCGAGATCATGCATTCTGCCTTTATCGCGAAACAGATTCTTGAAATATGCACCACGTGAAGAACTTGAACTTCTCAGCGTGTGTACTTGAACTTCACTCTGTTTTTCACGTGTTTTTTTTCTCGTAGATCTCCATCCATTGCAAGTAGCTCTCCATCCATTCACCGGAATTGAGCAGGTGATATACCAATGGAAAGCTGCTGTAAACACGCAAGTTTCTCGTATTGATCATCTTTTCATACTCGCGACAATTTTAAAAGTTTTTCATCTAAAATTCATTCAACGTAGTAGTTGAACTTCCTGTTGTTTTCACGTTGAACTTCTGTGACATATTTTTGTTTGTAATTTTCTCATCCATTCATTAGTGTTACACAAATAATATTCCTTTTGAAGAAACGTCTCTCACAATTTTTTTTAAGTTTCTCCGACCGAGGACTTGAACTTACACAAATGATATTCCTGTCGTTTTGACGTAAATTAGAAAATGGCGAGATCTTGATTTATGCGTTCATCACGAACGAAAATGCACGGTGTGAAGTAGTTGAACTTCTGGGGCATGTTTGTTTGAACTTCACTCTGTTTTTGACGTGTTGCTTTTTGCACTGCGTGAAGTAGTTGAACTTCTGGGGCATGTCTGTTTGAACTTCGCTCTGTTTCACTTTATTGTATTTTTCTTGTATGAAATACACACCATGTAGCACGTGAACTTCCAGTTGTTATCACTTTAAACCTCTCTCTGGTTTGAGAGAATTATTTTAAAACACAAAAAACTACATTTTTATGTATTTTTGACATCTAAATACATGGTGAACCTCACAAGAATTTTTTGAACTTTTCCTCGCCGAGCACTTGAACTTCTAGCAACCATTTTTCGTTTATGAGTTGTTTTTAAAAGTGCAAAAAATGGCGTTGCTTTTTTTAATTTTTTGAACATGTAAATCCTAGGTTTTAATAAACTCCGAACTTCTGTGTCATTTCAATTTGAACTTCACCTTTTTATATTTTGATTAAAGAATTGTATTAGATTTTTATACGAAAAAATCGAGCATGAAAATACAAGGTGAACCTCTCTCGCAAGGATTTTTGAACCTCCCCGGACAGAGCAATTGAACTTCTTTCAACAAACATTTTATGCTTTTATTTTTCTATACTTTTATTTTTCTGTACTTTTATTCTCACCTGAAATGCATTCCTTGCACTAGTTGAACTTCTCATTGTTTTCACCTTCAACTTCTGTCACATATTTTTGTTCAAACTCTCTCACAACAATTTTTGAACTTACTCGGGTCGAGCACTTGAACTTCTAGCAACAAATTTTTTGGACTTTGCCTTTTTATTCTTTTTTCTCTCATACGAGATGCACACCACACAGTAAATGAACTTCTGACAGTTATCAAACCGAACTTCTCTCTATTTCGCTTTCGTAACAGAAAAAGTCTGAGTTTTTTATAGACATTGGACCTCTCTAACTTTTTTATTTGAATTTCTTTGCGTATTTTTTAGAAATGTGAAAATTGGAGTTTTGTTAGAAACACCGAACTTCTTTGTTTTTTTGAATTGAACATATTGGTTTTATTCAATAGTAATCGAATTGTTTTTAGTTTTTAAATAAATATCAAACTGCTATGCTTTTTCCAATTTGAACTTCTTTGTTATTTTGAATTGAACTTATTGGTTTATTCTTTAGTAACCGAAAAAATCTAAGTTTTCAAATATAATATCAAACTACTTCATTTTTTTAATTTGAACTTCTTGGTTTCATTTCTTTTAGTAACGAAAACATTCTAGGTTTCTAATAAACATTAAACCGCTCATCTATTTTAATTTGAACTTATGTTTTTTAATTGAAAAATCCATCAAATCCATGGGAATTGTTTGAACTTTTTTGTTTTGTCATTTTCTTTGAGCTCTCCATTTTTAAAATTTTGAACTTTCAGAGTTAAGACAAGTCCATTTATACATGAACTTCTCGACGATATGTCCCTGGCCGGCTCAAGTTTTATGAATTCTTATATATACAACCATAAAGGAAATGGAAATAGAAAAAATGTTCCGTTCTTACGGAGACCACTAACACTTTTTGAGAGCACAATATTCCACTGTAATTTTTTGCAATTTTTTTTTGCAAAAAATGGCATTTTTTGTTGTTATCAACATCAAGTAGCATAACTTGATTTTTTTCTGATGGAATTATACTAATAGAACTGTTGCGGGTTTTCTTGTTGAACTGCTACTGAATGATGGCACAACATGATTTCTTGTGTGCTCTCATGTATGCACGCAACACATCAAGCATCAACCTCCATATACATGAACTTCTATCATTTGTATTTATGCACTTTTTTGCGTTCTATGTATAATGAAATTTCTAGTGTCACCACACCACAGAGAGCACTGATCGAAGGTGATATCTTCAAGAAAAAACTGATTAGTGCTCTCGTCGGCCACAAATGTCTCTATCTCTATTCACGAAACACAAGGCTTGATACAAGGACACAAGAACAATTAACACTCCACGGAGTTGATGCATTTTTGTTATTTTATTTGGAAGAAAACCGACCTGTGAAACTGAAACCAGCGGGCATTTTTGTTATTTTATTTTGGTCTTCCATTGTAACATATTTTTCGCTTGTGAATTTTGCATACAAACATTTTCTTTTATAAGATATTTGAACTTCAATTTTTTGTATGTATGGATTTTTGATTTATTCAAAAAAATAAAGGAAACGCATACCCATAGCACAAGCACACCGAACGCACGCACACACAAACGACCATCTTGTAAAAGAAATGGGTGGGACACACTATGGGCTCCCAGGGATTACTAAATTGGTTCCATTTATATATATATATCTCAAAATGAGTCTAAGTGGCGTTTTTTCTTCTGTGTTGGTAGTAGCAAGACTTCACACATTTAACCAAACATGCTAGTTATTAAAGAAAAATCCGATGCATGTGTAGGGAGCAGTGTGTGCGTAGCGCTGCCGGCGTGCTAGCCATGTGTACGCAAACTATAAATTCAACAGCAACTGCATAACATCGGCAGTTAGTCCAAAATGACCAAATAAAACATGTGAGTTCAAAACGATCACAAAAAACTGAAGAAAACTTCTGCCATTTTCTTATATGAACTTCGACCCAAGAACACACAATAAATCTCGACCCTGCTGAAACAAACTGCTTTTAACACACGGCATAGTCAGCCACGTTGTCTGAAATAATCTACATTATTTACACACAACAATCTAAAGTCATTACTAGGTTGCAAGAAATACAATTACAAAGAGATCCAGATAATGGCTAAACAGATGGTCGGGTTTTTACATCTGAAATACTACAACAGTCACAAACAACATATCTGCACTCCCATCGTTTCATTTCGCTCTTCTCTAATATGCAATGAAATGCTGCCACAATCAGAAAAAATGGCACACCTTTATAGTTTTTTGCAAGGTGGAACCACCTTTTTTTGCTAACTAGTGGACTGCAGAAAATTTGCACAATGGACTGCATTTTCGTCCACTGTATTGGGCTACTGTGGAGAGCTGAGGCGTTGGACGGGCAGAGAGCCAGTGCTGCAACAGCGGCAGTTGTCGAGGGAGCAAATGGAGCGAGGTGGAGGGCCAACAACGATGACTGGAGCCAAGCCATGGTTGAAGGTCCTGGAGGCGGAGAGGTCAGGCGTTGGAGTCCGTAGTCGTCAGACGGATGGTGCCGGCCGGATCCAGGTCGCGGCGGAGCGGCTAGGACGACGCCGAATCATGGCGCTGGGCAGGGCGGGGGTCAGGTTCAGGCGTGGGGGTGGCGCGGGCTGGATCCAGCGATGGATGGTCTGGAACGGCCGAGCCTAGGCGGCGCGCGGGCATGGGCGTCGCCGGCGGGTGGATCGGGGTGCGGCGGCCGCTTCGCGCGGAAGCCCATGACGGCGCCTGGGAAGAAGGCAGGGGAAGAGGGGGAGGGTGGGGCGGGGAGGGGGAGCCGGGCGAGGGGTAGGGGCGGGGCGGAGGTGGGTGATCGGTGACACATCGGGCGCGTGGGGAAACGGAATCTCCAATCCATGGAGTTATACCATGAGGTCTTTTGGCGACATGGGATGCGCTGGCTGGCCTAGAAGAATGACTGAGCAACTCAAGCGGCTGGAGTGAATGTATTGGATCTTCCTGGTTCATATAAAGGATCTGTATGAATTTGGATATGGATGCGCGCGGAGGTGCGGGTGGGCGTGGCGGCTGGCGGCGGCGAGGTCCGGGTAGTGGGCACGACGGCGGTTTGCGGGACTGTGAAGGAGAGTGGGGAGGTTGGGGAAGAGTTGGGGCCAGAGTGGTTTTTTTAATCGGGTTTTCAGATTTCGGGAGGACCTCCGCGCCTATATAGGAGCCCTGTGATCAGAATAGTTATTTTGATCCCGGGATCATAATAATGCTACTATATATACATATACATATGTATATATATATACATATATATATATATATATTATTGAATATCTCATAACCACCATTAATTATTTACACATACACATGTATATATATATAGGAAAATGGTTGTGTACTCCTGGAAGTACGTACTCCCGTTCCTTATATACCACATAGATGAATCTTTTATACCTTTTTATTATTTTTAATATACTTCATTATTAATTATTAGATACCCCAAAATGAGTTTCATGAAAAAATTCATGTGAGTCTATGTATTTTTAAATATTTACGTATATACTGATGTGTTTATACGTGAAAAGGTATATTACAAAAAGTACGTCGCAGATGATATTTTTTCAACTAAACTCATATTGGGGTATCTTAGAATATTTAATGAAGTATATTGAGAATAATAAAGAGGTATAATTAATGCGTATATGAGGTATATTGAGGATGGGAGTACATACTCCCAAGAGTACAGAAGAGGAGTCCTATATATATATATATATATATATATATATATATATATATATTATATATATATATGTACACACACACACCTACATGTTGCCTTCGTGCCTTCGGAGCACGATGACAAGTGGTTCATGGGGGCGGTAGCGGGTAATAGTATTCTCCTTTGGGATTTATGACCTGGTCGAGGAAAAATCCCGTTATTTCCTCTTGTAGTGCTAGTATGTGCTCTGTTGCTAGGAGCTTCTCCCGCACCTCTTTGAACTGTTAAGAAGGAGATCAATATGCATGTGTATTAGTTGTGTGACTAGATATCGATAATGATGTAAATATTGTGAATAGTGTTCTGGCAAACGTATCCATTCCTGTCTTTGAGATTTGCTCCTTTCGGACGCCATTATGCGAATGTTCTCGCAAATGTAGTATGCACACAGATTAGTCCCTGGAGCCTGCCTCAGGGCCTTTACGAGAATGGAATTTAATCAGATAATAATTAATAAAGCATGATAATTAATTAATCATATTGAAACAAGAATTAAAGAGATGGTAAGGTAGCTAGTAATACTTAATTACTTACCTTCGGTCGATACCAAAACAGCTTTTGTCGCCATTTGCCTGGAGTCACCTTGATGAACTTTGCCCAAGCCCTGCCCACCAGCAAAGAAAATGAATAAAGGGGTTATTAAATAGTTGATATCAGGAAATGCAGAACTAATTAAATAGGTCGAGATATAGTTAATAATGATCGAAATTACCTGCCGACTATCCCCTTCAAGATGGCGAAGTCACTTTCTTCCTTAAGTAGTGAGTCCAGTACTTCAACTGTTCCTTGATCAACTTTAATGATTAACAAGATCCACTGGAAACTTCATGCGCACATGTTTGCATGTCTTAATTAAGTAGGCATGTGCACAACACTAATCAACTAGCATAAACCCCATACACTTAATTATTAACACACTAGTGCAGAACCGGGCAATAACACCGGCTCGTAAGGACCTTTAGTGCCGGTTCGGTAACCGGAAATAAAGTGTGGGCACTAAAGGTCCCCCCCCCCTTAGTACTGGTTCAGCACGAACCAGTGCTAAAGGGAAACCACGTGGCATGAGCCAGCTCCGGGGGCAGGGAGCCCTTTAGTACCGGTTGGTGACACCAACCGGTATTAAAAGGTTGGGGGGTTTTGCGTTATGATTTCTTTTTCATTTAATTTTGTGTTTTCCATTTAATTCTTTTTCGTTTGCTGGTATTTTACAATACTACATATTGTACACGTTATGCATATATATAAATAGAATTTCTAGTAGAACCGATCATATATATATATATATATATATATATATATCATTGAATGTCTCACAACCACCATTAATTCACACATATGTACACACATGTATATATATATATATACAATTAGCTAGTTATATACAATTTCTCCTAATTGGTTCCTTCGGAGCCAGTGGCATTAGCCTAGTTGGTGACTTCGGAGCACGATGACAATTGGAAGTGGTTTATGGGGCGGTAGCGGGTAATAGTATTCTCCTTTGGGATCTATGACTTGGTCGAGCAAAAATCCCGCTATTTCCTCTTGAATTGATTCTATGCGCTTCTCTGTTAGGAGCTTCTCCCGCACCTCTCTGAACTGTTAAGAAGGAGATCAATATGCATGCGTATTAGTTGTGTGACTAGATATCGATAATGGTGTAAAAATTGTGAATAGTGTTCTGACAAACGTACCCAGTCCTATCTTTGAGATCTGCTCCTTTCGTACGCCATCATGTGGATGTTCTCGCAAACGTAGTATGCACACAGATTATTCCCCGGCGCCTGCTTCAGGGCCTTTACGAGAATGGAATTTGATCAGATAATAATTAATCAAGCATGATAATTAAAGAGATGGCAGCTAGCTAGTACTACTTAATTACTTACCTTGGGTCGATACCATTTCAGCTTTCGTTTCCATTGGCCTAGAGTGACACTGATGAACTTTGCCCAAGCCCTGCCTGCCGACAAAGAAAATGAATAAAGGGGTTATTAAATAGTTCATATCAGGAAATGACAAACTAAATAGGCCGAGATATAGTTAATAATGATTGAAATTACCTGTTGACTATCCCAAACAAGATGGTGTAGTCACTTGCTTTTTTAAGTAGTGAGTCCAGTATTTCAACTGTTCCTTCATCAACTTTAATGATTAACAAGATCCGGTGAAATCTACATGCACACACGTTTGCATGTCTTAATTAAGCGGGCATATGTAAGCAAAAACATGTAGCTAGCTAGTAGGCAAAAACAGATTTTGTAGTACAAGACAGTGTGACTCACTCAAAGTTGTAAGGAAGTAGTATATCTTCATTGGTATTGAGGCGCTTGAAGAACTCTAGCATGATTTCCTCTACACTTTCTTCATAATATGCATCTAATTTCCATGTGTATTCATTAATCGTATTTGGGTCAATGAACCCAATGCCATAGCGTCCACCTTTCTTTATTTCATACATCTTCATCCTGCATAATACCACAGAAAAGAATAAAGTGAGGATAAATCCAGGTAATGATTGATCAAAATGATCACTACAGCTAGCTTGAGACTTAAATTACAGAAAGAAATCACTTACAAACAATAGCAACTGACGATAGATTTGTCGAGTGTGTCTTGATTGTATAACTGAAATAGTTCTGAATACTCAATGGACACAGCTTTCTCATGGAAGTAATGATCCTTCTTGACATTCACCATGAGGGACTCTCGATTGCAAATCTTGGTAATGTCCATGTACCATTGATGCAATTCGTACATTCTCGTTAGGAGCTTCTTGACCTCGTCTGGCTTGACCAAAGCTTGGCCCCGGACATATTTCCGTTTTATTTCCTCCTCTCTAAGCTGAGACATGGGCTCGATATCGAGGAGTTGTCCAACAGTGATCATGAGCCTTTCAGCCTACTCAATGTGCTCCTCGGTTATTACCACATCGCCCAGCCCGGGAACGTTAACGGTTTACCCACAATAATATTGGGCGTGCGTACTCTCATGTGTTGTTGGCACAACAAGCGGGGGGATTGATTGCGCCGCCTGTTCTCCCAGCTGGGGAACGGTTTTACCGCTCCTTTTGCCAGCCGATTTGCTCAAGCTCGAGCTCGCCTCTTTCTGTAGACGTCCTCGATTTAACTTCCTGAGGTGGCGCTCATAGTCTGTGTCAACAGGCTTGGGAATGGTGGTCTAGCCATATGAATGAAGTGGTCAATATTTTCCTCAAGCACTTTCTCCCTTGGCGGTGGTGGCGGTTTCGGTGCAAAATGGGCTTCCACCTCGGCCTTCGATATGGCCGCGTTTTCCTCCTCGAACTTGTCGTAAGGCCTCCACGGAAGAGGCACGAGGTTGCTTGGACCATATTGAAATCGCTTGCCTCTGCCTGTACCTCCAGTACTACCTCGACTTGTACCACTACGCACCATAGCTGAGGCGGCTCTCTTCCGTGATTGCTGAGGCGGTGGAAACAGCTGACGTGGCTGAGTTGGAGGAGGAGGAGTGGCCTGATGCTGTGCCAGACTTGGGAGGAGGAGTGGCCTAACGCTTTTCCAGACTTGGAGGAGGAGGAGTGTCCTGAAGCTATGCCAAACATGGAGGAGGAGTGGCCTGATGCTTTGCCGGACTTGGAGGAGGAGGAGTGGCCTGACGCATTGGTGGACTTGGAGGAGCGGGAGTCTGCTGACTCGGTGGCGGACTTCGACGAGGAGTCGGCTGACGCGGTGTCGGTGGCCTTCGAAAGATGATGCAATCCTTTCTCCATAGGATGATACGATGGTTGGCCTCTCCCAGTGTGTGCTCCTCGTCACCTCCAGGAATGTCAAGCTCTAGCCCCGAATATTGGTCCACCAGCTATCAACCAAGACACGAGCATAGCCCGCTGGAATCGGGTTGCAATGGAAGGTTACCTCGGGGGGATTTGTAAAAGCAACGGCGTCCGCCACCTTCATGGATATGTTCTTCATTTTGAAGTGTAGCTCGCAGTTAGTGTTCTCCATGATGTCATCCACTGGGTAGCTATCTAGCAATGCGTCGCCCAGGGCGGAACCCACGCTGCTTCTCGGCATGGATGGGACGGTGTTATCCAATGCTGGATCATCCGCTAGCTGCTGCAGCTGCTAAGACCCCCTTTGTTGGCTAAGTGAGTCGATCTGCTCCTGGTGCCACTGGAAGTTGACTGCCAAGTCCGCGTGTGCTGATTCTAGGCCTTGAAGGCGTTCATAGTCCAGCTTCCTCTGCTCCTCCTCCATCTTCCTCTTCTTCTCCTCTGCAATATTCTTTGTCGCACGGGTTCTGTAGTCGGTGTTCCAGGCCGAAAACCCCTCATCCATGGAATAGCGCCCTTGCCTCGTGTTCTTCCCGGGTGTTCAGGATTTCCCAGGGCACGCGTAAGCTCGTCGTTCTTTCTGTTGGGCTCGAACACCCCCGATCGAGCCTCTTCTATTGCAACAAGTAGCTTATCTTCGGCTCCGTCCAGACATGCCTTCTTCGAAACTTTGCCTGTCTTCGGGTCCAACTCGCCCCCCCCCCCCCGCATGTGCATAGAACCAAGTCCTGCACCTGGGGGGCCAACTCAATGTTTCTGGAGTGACACCTGCATCCTCCATCTCTTTCTCAGACTTATCCCACTTAGGCATTCCCACCGCGTAGCCACCTGGCCCCAGCTTATGGAACTTATCCTTTTTTGCGGCATTGGCCTTGTTTATTCTCAACCGTTCCTTAGATAATTCCGATTCCTTGAATTTCATGAAATCGTCCCAATGAGCACTTTGCTTCTCTAGTGTTCCCTTGAATACTGGAGTCTTCTTTCCTCCCTTGATGTACTGGTCCCATACACCATTCTTGTGGTTGTTGAATGCAACCGCCATCTTCCTAAGAGCAGCGTCCTTGACTTTTTCCACATCTACATCTGTGAAATGATCTGGTAGGGTGAAATGTTCTATGAGCGTTTCCCAAAGCAGAAGTTTTTGTCTGTCATCGACAAAAGTAAGATCTGGACGTGGCTTGGCTGGCTCTCTCCATTCTTGAAGGGAGATCGGGAGTTGGTCCTTCACAAGAACTCCGCACTGACGAATGGACTTGTCCGCAATCTTCCTAGGCACTAATGGTTGGCCATTAGGTTTGATGGCCTCGATATTGTACTTTACGCCCTCCTTCAACTTTTCGTTCGGGCCTCGTACTGTCCTGCTGCCTGAAGATTTGCTCGATTCGGATGGCTGAAAGAAGAAAGATCGATTCGTTAATATATATCTTCAAGTCATTTAAGACATGTGATGATCATCAGATGCCTGCTTATATAAATATACCTTGCCGGTCTTTGTTGTTTCAAGATCAACATTTTCTTTGTCATGTTCATAGTTCTTGACTTCATCAATTTGGTCATCGCGATCGAATATCATATCACCCTCCCCGGTGTTGTTTAGAAATTCGGAGCCGTCATAATCTTCTTCATTCTGATCATCATCTGGCCTGCGAGGATTGCGTATGATATTGAATAGGGCATCTTCTCCCTCTCTGTCGGTATTGTCCGCCATAGATTTTATTTAACTAATCCAAAAGAAATATATTCAAATTACAATGCATGGATGCAATCAATTAATAAGGAAAAACTGAATCAATCATAGTACATAATAAGCATCAGCGAATATAATCTCGAATACGTCGTCTCGAATAATGGATATAATCTCGAATACATCGTATCGAATAATATATATATAATCTCGAATAAATCATCTCGAATATTATATATCGAATACATCACTAGATAGCTAGCTAGCTAATAAAGATCGAATACTAGAGAGTAATCTAGGCCACTCGCGGTTCCTGAGGCACGGGCGGTGGACAACCAAAGTGAAGGAACCATCACTGGATCATAGCTCGGGTGATCTCCCGAAAGAACCTGCCATGTATTGGAGAACCTGACGTCCATAGCAGCCATGTAGCGATGGACGTGCTCGTCCTCCTCCCTGACACGGCGACGTTCCACCTCCGGCGGGGCCGGCTCCCTCCGCACTGAAAGTGGCCCACGCGAACACCACCAAAGGAGATCAGGGTCGACGACAGGACCCGGGGCCAGGTTCCTCACCAAGCGTTGCGCCCCTGAAGGTAGCACCTCCCAGTGCCAGCCCGGCGGAGCCCAGTCCCGGACATGGGTCCTCTGAAGCAGGACATCGTCGCGAATTGGTCGACGGCGAGGATGCGGGCCGGGCATCGTGGACAACAAATACTATATGCCGCAAAAGTAAAGTAACATTTTTTAAATGATGGATTGTGATTTCATATATGCAAATTCTAAATTTTATAACTAAAACTAACATTTCTAATATTTCTATAACTAAAACTAACATTTCTAATATTTCTATAACAAAAAAACATTTCTATATAACTAACATTTCTAATATAACTAACATTTCTAATATAACTAACATTTCAATATAACTAACATTTCTAATATTTCTATATAACTAACATTTCTATATAACTAACATTTCTAATATTTCTATAACTAAAAAACAGAAAAATTGCTAACATTTCTATAACAATGTGTGTGTGTGTGGTACATGGCGACCGGGGCAGGAGCTCACCGGCGAGGCGCGACGACGGGGGGCGGCGACGGGGACGGAGACGGGCGGTGACGACGGGGATGGGGACGGGGCGGCGACGACGGGGACGGGGATGGGGACGGGCTGGGCGGGGACGACGGGAGGACGGGGCGGGGCGCGGCGACGGGGCGCGGTGCGGCGACGGGGATGGGGACGGCGACGGCGACGGATGGCGACGGGGACGGTAACGGACGGCGACGGGGGCGGCGGCGATGGGGCAGAGGATAAAGAAGCAGAGGGAGAGATGAGAAACTGACAAATTTTTTGAAGTGTTTTCTTATATAGAACAACCTTTAGTACCGGTTGGAGCCACCAACCGGTACTAAAGGTCTGTTTTGGCCAGGCCAAGCGGCGGGAACGGCACCCCTTTAGTACCGGGTGGTGGCTCCAACCGGTACTAAAGACCCCCCCCTTTAGTACCGATTTGAGCCACCACCCGGTACTAAAGGGGGTGCGCTGGCGCAGGTGCGGTGCGTCATGTTTAGTCCCACCTCGCTAGCCGAGGGGCGTCCGCACTGGTTTATAAGCCCCAGTGCGGTAGCTTTCTCGAGCTCCTCTCCAAAGCAGGCCTACTGGGCCTAAATGTTCTGTGCTGCCCTGTGGGCCTACTGGGCCTTTGAGGGCCTGCATCCTGGCGCAACAACAGGTTGGGTTTCTAGTCGTATGCAGGCCGCTGTGGCGTAGTAGGTGGGCTTTTTTATTTTCTTATTTTTTGCTTTATTTTTGTTTTATTTATTTTTGAGTTGTTTTTTGCTGTATTTAGAGTTTCTTTGTCAATATTTTTGCTTTAGGTACAAAAAATTACAAACTTTCTGTTAGTGCCGGTAGTTTACAAATTTAAATAGTTTAAATTTTGAATTATTTGAAATTTGTGTGAATCAGTAGTTTGTGAATAACTTAACTTTGAAAATAGCTTTTTCAGTGATTCTTCTTTTATTATGTTTAATATTAGTGTGTTTGATCATTATATTCAATTTGGTAATGCTTAGGTTATTTAAAAAATGAAATGCCTTTGGAACGGATGAGTTTTCATCCGAAACCCTGATACTTCGAAAGAGATTGTCCATTTTGTACACGAAGTGCATCCAGTTTTTGCGGTAACCCTCTCTACTTTTTTGCACATGCTATGTGGGTGAAATTAGGATACCATGCCAACTTTCAACCTTTCATGAGTTCATTGGAAATGCTTTTCAATTTCAGGGTCATTTAGCTAAAAAAATGAGTAAATGCATGAAAGAATTTGTTTGCACATAAAATTTCTTCGCGTTTCAAATGCCAAAACACATAACTACCCTAACTATTATAGAGATTCCCTCCTGGGTGTGAAACATAGAAGAAAGTGATGATAGTGAAGCCAATCACATCCCAGATCTTTGGGTGCGAAACTTTTTCTTCGCGTGTGTCCCTTTGCGCCGTAGCCATGGAAATTCTTCATCATTTAACTGGATGCTCGGGTCAATATTCACTATGAATGGAGCAATTTCATCAAACTTTTCATAATCTTTTGACATGTCTATCTTGTCATCCACTCCCACGATGTTTCTCTTCCCAGAAAGAACTATGTGGCGCTTTGGCTCATCGTATGATGCATTCACTTCCTTATATTTTCTTTTTCTCGGCTTGGTAGACATATCCTTCACATAGAAAACCTGTGCCACATCATTAGCTAGGACGAATGGTTCGTCTGCATACGCAAGATTGTTGAGATCCACTGTTGTCATTCCATACTGCCGATTTTCCGTTACCCCGCCTCGTGTCATATTGACCCATTTGCACCGAAACAAAAGGACCTTCAAACCACGTCCATAGTCAAGTTCCCATATCTTCTCTATGTAACCATAATATGTTTCCTTTCCCGTCTTGGTTGTTGCATCAAAGCGGACACCACTGTTTTGGTTGGTGCTCTTCTTATCTTGGGCGATCGTGTAAAATGTATTACCATTTATCTCATACCCTTTGAAAGTCATTATATTCGAAGATGGTAACTGGGACAGCGAGTACAGGTCATCTTCAATAGAGGCGTCATGCATGGTCTGCAACCAGTCGGCGGAACTCCTGGTTTGTTCACATGTAATCCAGTCATCAGACCGCTTCGGGTGTTTGGAGCGTAGAAAATTCTTGTGTTCGTTCATATACGGAGCCACCAAGGCGGAATTCTATAGAACTGTGTAGTGTGCTTCAGTTAGAGAATGTCCGTCCATACATATTATTTGATTCCCTCCTAGCGTGCCTTTTCCATCCAGTCTGCCCTTATGCCGCGATTTAGGAACACCAATCGGCTTAAGGTCAGGAATAAAGTCAATACAAAACTCAATGACCTCCTCATTTTCATGGCCCTTGGAGATGCTTCCTTCTGGCCTAGCACGGTTATGAACATATTTCTTTAAGACTCCCATGAACCTCTCAAAGGGGAACATATTGTGTAGAAATACAGGACCCAAAATGTTAATCTCTTCGCATAGGTGAACTAGGACGTGCGTCATGATGTTGAAGAAGGATGGTGGGAACACCAACTCGAAACTAACAAGACATTGCACCAAATCATTATCTAACCTTTGTATGATTTCTGGATCGATTACCTTCTGAGAGATTGCATTGAGGAATGCACATAGCTTCACAATGGCTAATCAAACATTTTCCGGTAGAAGCCCCCTCAATGCAACCGGAAGCAGTTGCATCATAATCACGTGGCAGTCATGAGACTTAAGGTTCTGGAACTTTTTCTCTGCCATGTTTATTATTCCCTTTATATTCGACGAGAAGCCAGACGGTACCTTAATACTGAGCAGCATTCAAAAAAGATTTCCTTCTCTTCTTTGGTAAGAGCGTAGGTGGCATGACCCTGATGTATGCCGTCTTTTCCGTGCATACGTTGCTGGTCCTCCCGTGCCTCAGGTGTATCTTTTGTCTTCCTATACACGCCCAAGAAGCCAAGCAGGGTCACGCAAAGATTCTTCGTCACGTGCACCACGTCGATTGCGGAGCGGACCTCTAGGTATTTCCAATAGGGCAGGTCCCAAAATATAGATTTGTACTTCCACATGGGTGCGCGTCCTTCAGCGTCATTCGGAACAGGTTGTCCGCCAGGACCCTTTCCAAAGACTACTTCAAATCCTTGACCATATCATGTACATCAGCACTAGTACGGTGGCGAGGCTTCGTCCGGTGATCCGCCTCACCTTTGAAATGCTTTCCTTTCTTTCTTACGGCATGCCTGCTCGGAAGAAATCTACGATGTCCCAGGTACACATTCTTCTTACAATTAGCCAAATATATACTGTCGGTATCGTCCAAACAATGCGTGCATCCGCGGTATCCCTTGTTTGTCTGTCCTGAAAGGTTACTGAGAGCAGGCCAATCATTGATTGTCACGAACAGCAAAGCCTTTAGATCAAATTCTTCCCCCATGTGCTCATCCCACGCACGTACACCTGTTCCATTCCACAGCTGTAAGAGTTCTTCAACTAATGGCCTTAGGTACACATCACTATCGTTGCCAGGTTGCTTAGGGCCTTGGATGAGCACTGGCATCATAATGAACTTCCGCTTCATGCACAACAAAGGAGGAAGGTTATACAAACATAGAGTCATAGGACAGGTGCTATGGTTGCTGCTCTGCTCCCCAAAAGGATTAATGCCATCCGCGCTTAGACCAAACCATATGTTCCTTGCGCCATCTTCAAACTCCTTCCCATACTTTCTCTCGATTTTTCTCCACTGCGACCCGTCTGCGGGTACTCTCAACTTTCCGTCTTTCTTACGGTCTTCTCTGTGCCATCGCATTGCCTTGGCATGCTCTTTGTTTTGGAACAAACGTTTCAACCATGGTATTATAGGAGCATACCACATCACCTTGGCAGGAATCTTCTTCCTGGGGCGCTTTCCCTCGACATCACCAGGGTCATCGCGGCTGATCGTATAGCGCAATGCACAGCATACCGGGCAAGCATTCAAATCCTCGTACTCACCGCGGTAGAGGATGCAATCATTAGGGCATGCATGTATCTTCTGCACCTCTAACCCTAGAGGGCAGACAGCCTTCTTTGCTGCGTACGTACTCTCAGGCAATTCGTTGTCCTTTCGAAGCATATTCTTTATCATTACCAGCAACTTTCCAAATCCCTTGTCCGATACACCATTCTCTGCCTTCCATTGCAGCAATTCCAGTGTGGTGCCCAGCTTTTTATTGTCATCTATGCAATTCGGGTACAACAATATTTTGTGATCCTCTAACATGCGCTGCAACTTCTTCTTCTCCAAATCACTTGCGCATTTTCTCTTTGCATCGGCAATGGCCCGACCTAGATCATCAACGGGCTCATCCGATGCCTCTTCTTCAGCTTCTTCCCGTATCTTCGGCTTAGCTTCTTCCCGCATTACCGGCTCAGCTTCTTCCCTCATTATTGTATCATCGTATTCAGGGAACCCATGGTCAGGATAGCTGTCGTTGTCCTCTTCTTCTTCATTGTCTTCCATCATAACCCCTCTTTCTCTGTGCTTGGTCCAAACATTATTGTGGGGCATGAAACCGGACTCAAATAGGTGGACGTGAATGGTTCTTGACGTAGAGTAATTTTGACCATTCTTCCAGCCAGCACATGGACAAGGCATAAAACCATCCGCCCGCTTGTTTTCCTCAGCCGCAAGCAGAAAAGTATGCACGCCATTAATGAACTCGGGAGAGCATCGGTCATCGTACATCCATTGCCGGCTCATCTTCAATACACAGCACCGAAAACACCAAATTAATACAATACATAAAGTTCATACATAAAGTTCATACAACACTTAAATGCAACAAACAAATAACTCTCTAGCTAAAGAATTTAAATGCAACAAAAAATGCGATCAAGATCGCAACTAAGGTAACAATTGATCCAACAACATAATGATACCAAGCCTCACTATGAATGGCATATTTTCTAATCTTTCTAATCTTCAAGCGCATGTTCTCCATCTTAATCTTGTGATTATCGACGACATCGGCAACATGCAACTCCAATTCCATCTTCTCCCCCTCAATTCTTTTCAATTTTTCCTTCAAATCCTCGTTTTCTCTTTCAACTAAATTTAACCTCTCGACAATAGGGTTGGTTGGAATTTTCGGTTCAACTACCTCCTACATACAAATATCTATGTCAACTTGATGGGCATAATTTGTCATCAACACGAAATGCAACAAATAGTTCTAAAAGAGAATATACCACATCCGAATCATAACCCGGACGAGGGCCGACGGGGACGGATATAAAAACCATGGCACAATGTATAACAAACAACGTATGGGTAAGATAATTATATGAGTAACTATATATCCAAATTGCACAAACATTAATTTTTTATATGAAACATTCATGAACAAGAGGCTCACCACAAGGTGGTGCCGGCGACGGGACGTTGCGGGCGATCGACGGTGGTTACGACGGAGATTTAGAAGGCACTAAGTAAACCACACCTACATATGCAAACTAAGTGTTATTTTTGACCTCAAATTGCATATAAATCAAATACTAGCACATATGTATATTTCCTCCCAAATTACTAAACTCAAAAATCAATCACTATATAAAGCATTGCACGAGCTAATCTAGCAATGAGAGATGAAAGGACAAAGTTGCTAACCTTTGTGATCATTGGAATGGATGGGGGCCTTCAAATCTTGACAAATTTTGGGCAAAATGTGTGATGAGCTTGAGAGGAAGAGGGAAAGAACAGAGAGGAGAGGGGAAAGGGGAAGAACAGAGCGAGCTCGGGTGGACGAAGGGTGCTATGTAGGACGACCTTTAGTACCGGTTCGTGATACGACCCGGTACTAAAGGTGCTAGAGGGACCCCGGACTGACAACATCCTGCCACCACTCACTTTAGTACCGGTTCGTGGCATGAACCGGTGCTAAAGGTTCGCCACGAACCGGTACTAATGATGTCCGCCCGCCTAGCCGTTGGAACCGGCACTAATGGACACATTAGTGCCGGCTCAAATTCAAACCGGCACTAATGTGCTTCACATTTGACCCTTTTTCTACTAGTGACATCTAGCTAGCTAGTAAGGAAAAACCTAATTTCTAGTACAAGACAGTGTGACTCACAGGAAGTTGTAAGGAAGTAGTATATCTTCATTACTATTGAGTCACTTGAAGAACTCTAGCATGCTTTCCTCTAAACTTGCTCGACAACTTGGAATATTCCATGTGTACTCATTAACGGTATTAGGGTCAATGAACCCAATGCCATAGCATCCAGATTTTTTTCATTTCATACATCTTCATCCTGCATAATACCACAGAAAAGAATATAGTGAGGATAATTACAGGTAATGATTGATCAAAATGATCACTACAGCTAGCTTGAGACTTAAAATACAGAAAGAAATCACTTACAGACAATAGCAACTGACGAGAGATTTGTCGAGTGCGTCTCGATTGAATAATTGAAACAGTTCTGTATACTCAACGGCTAGAGCTTTCTCATGGAAGTAGTGCTCCGCCTTGACATTCACCATGAGGGACTCTCGATTGGAAATCACAGTAATGTTCATGTACCATTAATGCAATTCATACATTCTCGTTGGGAGGTTCTTGACCTCCTCGGGCTTGACCAAAGGTTGGCCGCGGACATATTGCCGTTTTATTTCCTCCTCTCTAAGCGGAGAAATGGGCTCGATGTCGAGGAGTTGTCCAACACTGATACCAAGCATTTTAGAATTCCTTATATGCTCCTCGGTTTTTACCATATTGTTCAGCTAGGGAACGGTTTGCCCATAATAATATACGGCGCGCGTACTCTCATGTGTTGTTGGCACAATAAGCGGGAGGGGGACGATTGCGCCGCCTGTTCTCCCAGCTGGGGAACAGTTTTCATGCATATTTTGGCAGCTGCTTGTTGGCTCGAGCTCGAGCTCGCTTCCCTCTGTAGTCGTGCTCGATGTGCCTTCCTGAGTTGGCGCTCATAGTCAGAGTCAACAGGCTTGGGAGCTGGTGGTCTAGACATATGAATGAAGTGGTCAATCTTTTCCTCGACCACTTTCTCCCTTGGCGGCGGTGCCGGTTTTGGTCTAAAATGGGAGTCCACTTGGGCCTTCACTATGGCTTTGTTTTGCTCCTCGGTCATGTCGTAAGGCCTCTGAGGAAGAGGAGCGAGGCTACTTGGACCATATTTATATCGCTTGCCTCTGCCTATACCTCCTGTACTACCTCGACTCGTATCGCTACGCACCATAGCTGCGATGTGTCTCTTCTGTGATTGCTGAGGCGGTGGAGACGGCTGACGTGGCTGAGTTGGAGCAAGAGTCTTCTCACGCATTGGTGGACTTGGAGGAGCGGGAGTCTGCTGACACGGTGGCGAACTTCGAAGAGGAGTCGGCTCACGCGTTCGTGGACTGGGAGGAGCGGGAGTCTGCAGACACGGTGGTGGACTTCGAGGAGGAGTCGGCTCACACGTTCGTGGACTTGGAGGAGCGGGAGTCCCCTAACTCGGTGGCGGACTTTGAGGAGGAGTCGGCAGACGCGGTGTCGATGGATTTCGAAAGACGATGCAATCCTTTCTCCATAGGATGATACGATGTATGGCCTCTCCCAGTGTGTGCTCGTCGTCACCTCCAGGAATGTCAAGATGTAGCCCCGAATATGGGTCCACCACCTCATCAACCAAGACGCGAGCATAGCCCGCTGGAATCAGGGTGCAATGGAACGTTACTTCGGGGGTAATTGTAAAAGCAACGACGTCCGCCACCTTCATGGATATGTTCTTCATTTTGAAGTGTAGCTCACATTTAGTGTTTTCTATGATGTCATCCACAGGGTATGTATCCAGCAGTGCGTCGCCCGGGCGGAACCAACGCTGCTTCTCGGCATGGATGGGACGGTGCTATCCAATGCTGGACGATCATCCGCTTGCTGCTGCCGCTGCTGAGACCCCCTTTCCTGGCTAAGTGAGTCGATCTGCAGCTGCTGCTGCTGGAATTTGAGTGCCAAGTCCGCGTGCCTTGCTTCTAGGCCTTGAAGGTGTTCTGCGTCCTGCTTCCTCTGCTCCTGCTCCAGCTTACTCTTCTTCTCCTCCTCCCTCTTCTTTCTTGCACGGCTCCTGTAGTCATCGTTCCATTCCGAAAAGCCCTCATACCAGGGAATAATGCCCTTGCCTCGTGTTCTTCCTGGGTGTTCAGGATTTCCCAGGGCGTGCGTAAGCTCGTCGTTCTCTTTGTTGGGCGTGAACACCCCCTTTTGATCATCTTCTATTGCGTCAAGTAACTTTTGTTCGGCTCCTTTTAGACTTTCCTTCTTCGAAACATCGCCTGTCTTCGGGTCCAACTCCCCCCATGCGCATAGAACCAAGTTCTGCACCTGGGGGGCAGCTCCTAGTAACCGAAGTGACCCCTGCATCCTCCATATCTTGCTCAGACTTATCCCACTTAGGCATTGCCACCGCGTAGCCACCTAGCCCCAGTCTATGGAACTGCGTCGTTTTTGCGGCATTGGCCTTGTTTTTTCTCGTCCGTTCCATAGATAATTCTGATTCCTTGAATTCCACAAAAGCGGGCTAGTGTTCTCTTTGCTTCTCCAGTGTTCCCGTGAATTCAGGAGTCTTCCTGTCTGCAGCGAGGTAGTTGACCCATACAGTTTTCTTGTGGGTGTTGAATGCAATTTCCATCTTCTTAAGAGCAGTGTCCTTGACTTTCTGCACATCTGCATCAGTGAAATAATCTGGTAGGGTGAAATGTTCCATCAGAGATTCCCAAATATTGTCTTTTGCTCTGTCGTTGACCCAAGTAACATCTGGACGTTTAGTTTTTGGCTCTTTCCATTCTTGAATGGAGATCGGGAGTTGGTCCTTCACAAGAACTCCACACTGATGAACGAACTTGTTCGCAATGTTCTTAGGTGAAAGGGGTTCGCCAGAAGCTTTGATGGAATCGATGTTGTACTGTATACCCTCCTTCAACGTTTTGCCCGGGCCTCGCTTTCTCCTGCTGTCTATAGAAGCAGATTTGTTCGATCCGGAGGGCTGAAAGAAGAAAGATCGATTCGTAATATATCTTCAAATAAAAAAACATGTGATGATCACTAGATGCCTGCTTATATAAATATACCTCGCCGGTAGTCTTTGTTATTTCAAGATCAACATTGTCTGTGTCATCATAATCATAATCATAATCATAGTTCATGACTTCATCAGCTCGGTCGTCCTGATCGAATATCTTACCATCACCCTCCCCGGTATTGTTCAGATATTGGGAGCCATCATCTGCTTCATTCAGATCATCTGGCCTGGTAGGGCTGCATATGATCTCGAACATGGCCTCTTGTCCCTCTCTGCCGGTATTGTCCGCCAGCGCACCCCCTCAAGCTCCTCTCCAAAGCAGGCCTACTGGGCCTATCTGTTCTCTGCTGCCCTGTGGGCCTACTGTGCCTTTGTGGGCCTGCATCCTGGCCCAATAACACGTTGGGTTTCTAGTCGTATTCAGGCCGCTCTAGCCTAGTAGGCGGGCTTTTTTATTTTCTTATTTTTTGCTTTATTTATTTTTAAGTTAGTTTTTTGCTGTATTTAGAGTTTCTTTGTGAATATTTTTGCTTTAGGTACAAAAAATTACTAACTTTCTGTTAGTGCCGGTAGTTTTCAAATTTGAATACTTTAAATTTTGAATTATTTGAAATTTGTGTGAATCACTAGTTTGTGAATAACTTAACTTTGAAAATAGATTTTTCAGTGATTCTTTTTTATTATGTTTAATATTAGTGTGTTTTATCATTATATTCAATTTGGTAATGCTTAGGTTATTTAAAAAGTCAAATGCCTTTGTAACAGATGAGTTTTTGTCTGAAACCCTGATACTTCGAAAGAGATTGTCCATTTTGTACACGAAGTGCATCCAGTTTTTGCGGTAACCCTCTCTACTTTTTTGCACATGCTATGTGGGTGAAATTATGATACCATGCCAACTTTCAACCTTTTCTGAGTTCATTTGAAGTGCTTTTCAATTTCAGGGTCATTTAGCTGAAAAATCAGTAAATGCATGAAAGAATTTGTTTGCACATAAAATTTCTTCGCGTTTCAAATGCCAAAATACATAACTACCCTAACTATTACAGAGATTCCCTCCTGGATGTGAAACACAGAAGAAAGTGATGATAGTGAAGCCGATCACATCCCAGATCTTTGGGTGTGAAACTTTTTTTCGCGTGTGTCCCTTTGCGCCGTAGCCATGGAAAATCTTCATCATTTAACGGGTTGCTCGGGTCAATATTCACTGTGAATGGAGCAATTTCATCAAGCTTTTCATAATCTTCTGACATGTCTGTCTTGTCATCACTCCCATGATGTTTCTCTTCCCAGAAAGAACTATGTGGCGCTTTGGCTCATCGTATGATACATTCGCTTCCTTATCTTTTCTTTTTCTAGGCTTGGTAGACATGTCCTTCACATAGAAAACTTGTGCCACATCATTGGCTAGGACGAATGGTTCGTCTGCATATGCAAGATTGTTGAGATCCACTGTTGTCATTCCGTACTGCGGGTCTTCTGTTACCCTGCCTTGTGTCATATTGACCCATTTGCACCGAAACAAAGGGACCTTCAAACCACGTCCATAGTTAAGTTCCCATATGTCCTCTATATGTAACCATAATATGTTTCCTTTTCCATCTTGGTTGTTGCATCAAAGCCGACACCACTGTTTTGGTTTGTGCTCTTCTTATCTTGGGCGGTAGTGTAAAATGTATTACCATTTATCTCGTACCCTTTGAAAGCCATTATATTAGAAGATGGTAACTGGGACAGCGAGTACAGGTCATCTTCAATAGAGGCGTCATGCATGGTACGTGTCTGCAACCAGTCGGCGAAACTGCTGGTCTATTCACGTGTAATCCAGTCATCAGACCGTTCCGGGTGTTTGGAGCGTAGAAAATTCTTGTGTTCGTCCATATACGGAGCCACCAAGGCGGAATTCTGTAGAACTGTGTAGTGTGCTTCAGTGAGAGAATGTCCGTCCATACATATTATTTGATTCCCTCCTAGCGTGCCTTTTCCATCCAATCTGCCCTTATGCCGCGATTCAGGAACACCAATCGGCTTAAGGTCAGGAATAAAGTCAATACAAAACTCAATGACCTCCTCATTTTCATGGCCCTTGGAGATGCTTCCTTCTGGCCTAGCACGGTTATGAACATATTTCTTTAAGACTCCCATGAACCTCTCAAAGGGGAACATATTGTGTAGAAATATAGGACCCAAAACGTTAATCTCTTCGCATAGGTGAACTAGGACGTGCGTCATGATGTTGAAGAAGGATGGTGGGAACACCAACTCGAAACTGACAAGACATTGCACCAAATCATTCTCTAACCTTGGTATGATTTCTGGATCGATTACCTTCTGAGAGATTGCATTGAGGAATGCACATAGCTTCACAATGGCTAATCGAACATTATCCGGTAGAAGCCCCCTCAATGCAACCGGAAGCAGTTGCGTCATAATCACGTGGCAGTCATGAGACTTTAGGTTCTGGAACTTTTTCTCTGCCATGTTTATTTTTCCCTTTATATTCGACGAGAAGCCAGACGGTACCCTAGTACTGAGCAGGCATTCAAAGAAGATTTCCTTCTCTTCTTTGGTAAGAGCGTAGCTGGCATGACCCTGATGTATGCCATCTTTTCCGTGCATACGTTGTTGGTCCTCCCGTGCCTCATGTGTATCTTTTGTCTTCCCATACACGCCCAAGAAGCCAAGCAGGGTCACGCAAAGATTCTTTGTCACGTGCATCACGTTGATTGCGTAGCGGACCTCTAGGTCTTTCCAATAGGGCAGGTCCCAGAATATAGATTTATTCTTCCACATGGGTGCGTGTCCGTCAACGTCATTCGGAACAGGTTGTCCGCCAGGACCCTTTCCAAAGACTACCTTCAAATCCTTGACCATATCATGTACATCAGCACCAGTACGGTGGCGAGGCTTCGTCCGGTAATCCGCCTCACCTTTGAAATGCTTGCCTTTCTTTCTTACGGGATGCCTACATGGAATAAATCGACGATGTCCCAGGTACACATTCTTCCTACAATTATCCAAATATATACTGTCGGTATCATCCAAACAGTGCGTGCATGCGCGGTATCCGTTATTTGTCTATCCCGAAAGGTTACTAAGAGCAGGCCAATCATTGATGGTCACGAACAGCAACGCCTTTAGGTCAAATTCTTCCCCCATGTGCTCATCCCATGCATGTACACCTGTTTCATTCCACAGCTGTAAGAGTTCTTCAACTAATGGCCTTAGGTACACATCAATGTCGTTGCTGGGTTCCTTTGGGCCTTGGATGAGCACTGGCATCATAATGAACTTCCGCTTCATGCACAACCAAGGAGGAAGGTCATACAAACATAGAGTCACAGGCCAGGTGCTATGGTTGCTGCTCTGCTCCCCAAAAGGATTAATGCCATCTGCGCTTAGACCAAACCATACGTTCCTTGTGTCACCTGCAAACTCCTTCCAGTACTTTCTCTCGATTTTTCTCCACTGCGACCCGTCAGCGGGTACTCTCAAATTTCAGTCTTTCTTACGGTATTCTCTGTGCCATTGCATCGCCTTGGCATGCTCTTTGTTTTGGAACAAACGTTTCAACCATGGTATTATAGGAGCAGACCACATCACCTTGGCAGGAATCTTCTTCCTGGGGCGCTCGCCCTTGACGTCACCAGGGTCATTGCGGCTGATCTTATAGCGCAATGCACCGCATACCGTACAAGCGTTCAAATCCTCATACTGATCACCGCGGTAGAGGATGCATTCATTAGGGCATGCATGTATCTTCTGCACCTCTAACCCTAGAGGGCAGACAACTTTCTTTGCTTCGTACGTACTCTCGGGCAATTCGTTGTCCTTTGGAAGCATATTCTTTATCATTACCAGCAACTTTCCAAATCCCTTGTCAGATACACCATTCTCTGTCTTCCATTGCAGCAATTCTAGTGTGGTGCCCAACTTTTTCTTGTCAGCTTCGCAATTCGGGTACAACAATTTCTTGTGATCCTCTAACATGCGCTGCAACTTCTTCTTCTCCAAATCACTTGCGCAGTTTCTCTTTGCATCGGCAATGGCCCGACCTAGATCATCAGCGGGCTCATCTGATGCCTCTTCTTCAGCTTCTTCTCGCATTGCCGGCTCAGCTTCTTCCCCCATTGTTGTATCATCGTATTCAGGGAACCCATCATGGCCAGGATAGTTGTCGTCGTCCTCTTCTTCTTCATTGTCTTCCATCATAACCCCTCTTTCTCCGTGCTTGGTCCAAGCATTATAGTGGGGCACGAAACCGGACTTAAATAGGTGTACGTGAATGGTTCTTGACTTAGAGTAATTGTTATCATTCTTATAGCCAGCACATGGACAAGGCATAAAACCATCCGCCCGCTTGTTTGCCTCAACCGCAAGCAGAAAAGTTTGCACGCCATTAATGAACTCGGGAGAGCATCGGTCATCGTACATCCATTGTCGGCTCATCTTCATTACACAACACCGAAAAGACCAAATTAATACAAGTTCATACATAAAGTTCATACAACACTTAAATGCAACAAGCAAATAACTCTCTAGCTAAAGAATTTAAATGCAACAACGAATGCGATCAAGATAGCAACTAAGGTAACAATTGATCCAACAGCATAATGATACCAAGCCTCACTATGAATGGCATATTTTCTAATCTTTCTAATCTTCAAACGCATTTTCTCCATCTTAATCTTGTGATCATCGACGACATCGGCAACATGCAACTCCAATTCCATCTTCTTCCCCTCAATTTTTTTCAATTTTTCCTTCAAATCCTCGTTTTCTCTTTCAACTAAATTTAACCTCTCGACAATAGGGTCAGTTGAAATTTCCGGTTCAACTACCTCCTACATACAAATATCTATGTCAACTTGATGGGCATAATTTGTCATAAACACGAAATGCAACAAATAGTTTTAAAAGAGGATATACCACATCCGAATCTTAACCCGGACGAGGGCCGACGGGGACGAATATCAAAACCTTGGCACTATGTATAACAAACAATGTATGGGTATGATAATTATACGAGTAACTATATATCCAAATCACACAAACATCAATTTTTTATATAAAACATTCATGAACAAGAGGCTCACCACAAGGTGGTGCCGGCGACGGGACGTTGCGGGCGATCGACGGTGGTTACGACAGAGATTTAGAAGGCACTAAGTAAACCACACCTACATATGCAAACTAAGTATCACTACTAGGAAAATGCTTATAGATAGAAGTTTACCAGTAGCGCCTGTTTATGACCCCACGCTACTAGTATTTAGCAGTAGCGCTAGGAAGAAAACACGCTACTACTAATATATAATAGCAGCGTCTGTTTGCTTGGGCCGTGCTACTGTTACATGGGCCGCAGGGCAAAAGCAGTAGCCCACTTAGCTGTAGCGTTTGTTTTGAACGGCCGCTACAGCTGGTGGGCTTAGCAGTAGCGCCGGCCTCTAAACAGCGCTACTACTAGAGCAAAAGAAAACCGGCCCAAGCGCCCCCACACCCCCTCACACTCTCACAATCGATCCCCTCCGCCCGACGACGCTGCCGTGATTAGGGTTCGTCCCCGGCCGCCTCACCCCCGTCGATGGTGTCATGTGCCGCCACCACGCGCGGTCGCCTCTCGCCTACTCCGACGCTGTAGCCCCGTAAGTCCCCCTCGATCTCCTCCTCCCTGCGTGTCACACTAGCTAGGCTCCAATCGATTTGCCGGGTGGCTCGCCATGTTTTGGGATTTAGGGATTGGACGGTGGCTCCGCGCTTCAATGCGACATGCTCCACACGTGATTGGGGAGAGAGTAGAGATAGGGGTTAGGTGAGAGAAGTAGAGGCTTTTTGTTGCTCACCGAAACTTAGGAGAGAGTAGAGAGAAGTAGCTAGAGAAGTAGAGGCTTTTAGCACATATAATTGAAACTTGGGTTTCAATTCTTGGCTGCTGCCCCTGGAGGAGTGGTGGCGGCAGCGGTGCCTAGTGTTCTAGGTTTTAGTGAGGGGGCGTCCATGTCGTGACTATTGTTTCCGACATTTAGGATCATTGATGTAGTACTTGTAACTACTTGTCATTCTTTCGCTGGAACAACCATAGTGCTCGACCGTAGAATCGTGAGCATTTTTTTAGCTCTGATATGACAGCAACGTTTGAGGGTTTCAATTCTTGGCTACTGCCACTAGCTTCTTTGTTGATGCACATAAAGATATGACCAAGAAGCCCTCACTGTTATGTGGTTTCATGAAAATCAATGCTTGATTCGATACTCTCTTTCAGGTTGAAGAGAGTATCTGTATGTGGTGATGCTCAAATTGCTAAGTTCTTATGATGCTGTTAGTGAGCCCATTTTTGGTAAATTTCATAAAAAGAAAACACGGATAGACAGAGAGTTGTATCTGATGCCAAAGGTGGAATGGATGTTTACTTATTGTGTTCTGGAAGATTCTAAGCTGGTTCAACTTTTGGATGTGGGAATAGATAAAGTGTTCCCCTGGACTGAACTTTATGTTTACTTTTAAGTTGTTATTTTTCTTGCCATATGAACTCTAGCTATGAAAACTTTATGTTTACTTTTTGGATCGTTAATCCTTTAATCATATTGCTTTAGGGAAATGGCGCCACCACCACCACCATGTCGACGGTGCAAGTCAAGGTGCGCCAGCAGCCTTGCAACTGGCACGCTGTTTGGCATCTACTTCGAGTCTAGTTTTCTTCATGCGGCGGTAATAAATTATATGAAACTAGTAACTACTATTTTGTTTCCAGTGTTATTGGCATTAATGCATCGTGCATATATCATTTTTCTTTTTCTACATAGATCATCCCATGGAATGTGAGGTCAGAATTCAACAATCTGACTGGAGACTCTGTGACCTTTGAGACTCCTGGGGAGCCCACACTATGGAGATCGAGAAAGGACGAAAGATGACGCGGGTGGGAGGAGATGGATGGGTCCATTTCATCGACCACATGCGTATCACCGGTGGTGAGTTGATCAGCTTCTCCTTCAGAGCTGAAAGACCCAAGCTGGTCGTGATTTATGTCAACAAAGTAGAAGATTATGAGGATGATGACGACCCACTCGGTGATGCCATCGTAGCTCAAAGAATGAAGTTGAGCGAGGAGGAGGTGTGCAACCTATGGGACATCTTTCCGCCACATGCTGACTTCGTCGGGGTGCCATTCGTGACCCGCCGGACAAGTACCATGGTTGATCGGCATATCATGGTATGCTACATTTACTGTAGTTTTTAGAGTAATTTGATGATATGTTTTATTGTTATACTTAGTTTAGAGTCCGATGATATATATGCTTAGTGAATCTTATATGCTTTACTGTTATACTTAGTGTAGAGTCTGATGATATATATGCTTAGTCAATCTTATATGCTTAGTGAATCTTATATGCTTTATTGTTATACTTAGTGTAGAGTCTGATGATATATATGCTTAGTCAATCTTATATGCTTAGTGAATCTTATATGCTTAGTGAATCTTATATGTTTTATTGTTATACTTAGTGTAGTGTCTGATGATATATATGCTTAGTCAATCTTATATGCTTAGTTAATCTTATATGCTTTATTGTTATACTTAGTGTAGAGTCCGATGATATATATGCTTAGAGAATCTTATATGCTTTATTGTTATACTTATAGTGTAGAGTCCGATGATATATATGCTTAGTGAATCTTATATGCTTAGTGAATCTTATGTGCTTAGTGAATATTATATGCTTTATTGTTATACTTAGTGTAGAATGTGTGAGGCTACTTATTAATTGATATGTTTTTCTTATTCAGAAATTGCCAAAGAGCCTATCTGAGAGTTGTGGTATCAAGCCTGATGAAGAAGGCTCTGCTGGAATACGCCTTGCGGCAAGGGGCTCCATCACCACTTGTGTGTACGGCGTGGACACGGACGGTCGCACACACTTCAACTCGGTTGGGTGGAAGAGCTTCCTCGTCGGCAAGAATCTTCATGTTGGACAGGCAATCCTAATTACTATCAGGAACACCCACCGCCCAGGCTTGAGGATGATGGTCGTCATCGACATCATCTAGAACTTCATATGCATGCGTGTGGATGTTGAACCATATATATGCTAGTATGACTACATAGTAGACTTATCAACTATGATCTATCCATGAATTGTTGACTACTATATGAGTTTGTGAGATTGTGTGGTTATATTAAATGTGGTACTGTCGTTAATGTTTGTGAGATGGTTCTGTGAACTTAGTTTATTTGCACTGGACTTGTCTTGATTTCCATGAATATTGCACCCGACTGCTTTTTTATTTTTTATTTCTATTTGCCTAGCTGTAGCGTGGGGAGAAAATAAGGTGCTACTACTACGTGATGATAGTAGTAGCGTTGGTGGAGAAATCAGCGCTACTAATGAGTATTTTAGCTGCAGCGCTTGTTTAGAAACGCGCTACTGTTAAATAATAGCTGTAGCGCCCTAGTAGTAGCGCGGGTGCCCGCGCTACTGGTATGTAAAAAACCAGCGCCACGAGTAAGCTTTTCTCTAGTAGTGTGTTATTTTTGACCTCAAATTGCATATAAATCAAATACTAGCACATATATATAATTCCTCCCAAATTACTAAACTCACAAATCAATCACTATATAAAGCATTGCAAGAGCTAATCTAGCAATGAGATATGAAAGGACAAAGTTGCTAACCTTTGTGATCATTTGAATGGATGTGGGCCTTCAAATCTTGACAAATTTTGGGCAAAATGTGTGATGAGCTTAAGAGGAAGAGGGGAAGAATAGAGAGGAGAGGGGAAATGGGAAGAACAGAGCAAGCTGGTGGACGAAGGGTTTATGTAGGAGAACCTTTAGCACCGGTTCGTGCCACAAACCGGTACTAAAGTTGTCACCACTCACTTTAGTACCGGTTTGTGGCACGAACCGGTGCTAAAGGTTTGACACGAACCAGTACTAATGAGAGCGGCCGACTAGCCGTTGGAATCGGCACTAATGCACACATTAGTACCGGCTCAAAATCAAACCGGTACTAATGTGCTTCACATTTGACCCATTTTCTACTAGTGTATATTGTTGTTTAGCTAAATTTTCCACACTTTCATGTTAGGAACAAGTGAACAGCATCACTCTCGAAATTGAACCACATCCGAGGACCAAGTGCACTGCATGTGTTTGACGGAACGACTAAGTTTTGAAACACACGAGCACATCGTGCACTTCACATAATCAATCGAGTTTTGAAACACACGAGCACATCGTGCACTTCACACACCAGCCGTGCAAACCGCAAGGAGTTCCCAAACGGACTGCATCTATTTTTTACAAAACATAAATACATTTGACTGAAGTGGACCACAGTACTCCTCAAAGTGGTCTGCATCAACCTTTTTTCATGAAAAATGAACCTCTCCAACATACCAAGCGAACTGCATGCTACGGCAAGCCGAGACGCGATGTGTTGCACCCCACGCTCTCCATCGTCGTCGCGCGTAGGTGCAGCCAGCGGGCTGCACCAACGAGATTGCCGTACTGCACGCCGCTGGGGGGCGGTCTGCGTGTGCCCGCAAGCCGCACGTCCACGTGGGTGTCGACAATCTGAAAGCATTCGCGAGCTGAACCACCGGTCTACAGAGCCCTTTTGGCCAAACTGCATCTACGCAGGGGGAGAGGCAGATTCTTGCCAGTGAACTGCAAGGCCAACCTAGTTTCTGTTCAGCACACAAACAAAATTAAAATCAAGGTGCGGCGCACTGCTCGCGGCATCCGACAGCACTGCACATCCAAAGTTCAGAAAAAGGAGAAAACCTTTCTAAACTGAACGGGTTCGTCGCTGCTGTTTTGACCTTCATCGCGTGGGATCCCAAGCAAGATAGGGAGGAGGGCAGAAGGTCGCCGCCGGGGAACGAACCACCACGCTGGGTATGGACTACAGCAGGCGTCACAGCCAACTGCCACCGTCGGGGTAGCGAACGTCTGTAGCAGGACCTGCGAACTGAACAGGCCATAGCGCCTGAGACCTTGCACGCGAGCCGCCGGGATGGACGCTTGTGGACCTCGCCGGGGTGATTTTGCACTCCACCCGCCGAGAGTGGAGGTTGGGGCTTGACATGGCAGGGAAGGGAAGGCCGTCGGACACCCCCACGCCCCTCTGGATCCGCTCGATGGTGGTAGGCGGGAGGTGGAGGAACTGGGAGGGGAGAGTCACCGGCGACCCGCGAGCTCACCGGCCGACCATCCGATCTGTGAAGCCAAGTCACCCTTGATATGGGAACGGAGAGGACGCCCCCATGAGGTCCTGGCGCGGATCCGTTGTCGAGCAGCCGCCGAGGATAACGACAGGGCGGATCCAGCTGCCCTCGGCCAAGTGGTTGGCAGGGACGGCGACGCGCGGATCCGACGCCGACCACGCGCGGGAGCACTGCGATGGGCGGATCCGGTGGCTGGCCTGCGAGGGTAGGTGGTTCGAGGTGATGCGGCAGCGCAAAGGGGTGGAGGTGGCGCAGAGGTGCAGGGGAGGGAGGTGGCGGTGGGAGGTCACCGGCCTGGGGCGCGGCGGTGGGAGGTCGCCGGCCTGGGGGTGCGGCGGTGGGAGGTCGCCGGCCTGGGGGTGCGGCTGTGTGTTGGTGGATCGGGGGGCTGGGGCGTGGGAGGAAGAAGGTGGAGGGGATCGGGGGAGGTGGGGGTGGATTTTTTTTTTTTTTTGCGTGCGGTTCGGTTTGCGTGGGTTAGTGGGTGTTATCAGAATAAGGCAGTAGTATTATTAGAATAAGATCTTAAGAGGTGTTATTAAAATAGGCCCACTCTCACACGTGTGTGTCTATATATATATATGTGTGTGTGACTGGTCGTATACGAGAAATTCGATGATATATATATGATCGATTTTATAAGAAATTTTATTTATATATATGCATAACGTGTATAGTACGTAGTAACGTAAAATATGTTTGAAATAAAAAAGCAGTGTTCGACTCCCTCTGTTCATGAATCTTTCTTCGAGTTCTCACCCTCTCACTTATAAAAGGAGGAAAACAATGACATTTAGTACAACCAGTGCAGTGGCCCACACAGATGTGCGGACAACATGTTCACCAATATTTTAAAATCATTCTAATTAAAGATTACAACGTCACATAGACGTTAACTGAAGGATCCGTGAGTGAAGGTTTCCAATTAGAAAATATGAGCATCCCGAGGGATTCAAAGGTCCACCCAACAACATATATGTAGCGTGAAAAAAAACACTTGCAAATGCTCAAAAAATCAGAAGAAATTACACACTTTGTTTCAAGAATTTTATGTCATTTTGTACCCATTTTGTTTGTGTGACACTACAGAAGCCGCCGCCGCCACTCTCCTCGACCCCCTCCCTTCCGATCTCCTCCCTCCGATCTGATCTAGGGCTTCGAGCCGCTGCCGCCCCTCTCCTTGCCGCCGCCAGAGCTCCATGGGGCAAAGACCAGGCGGGGGATGATGGCGGCGGAGGGGCCTTCCTCCACTGTGGCTTCGGGATGCGGTTGTGGTGGAGATCCGCATGGGTTTCCTGGACATAAGCGTTGGCGGCGCAGCGGTGAGGGACCCGCCGCCATCGATGGCTCAAGCGGGCGGGGAGGCGGTTTCCGAGCGGTGGTGCGGCTCCGATCATGCGGATTTCCTGGCAGCAGACGTCACCCAAGGGCATGCTAGATGAAGGAGGAGGTCAATCTTGTGGGGATGGGAGCGAATTTGCTAGCGAAAGCTTGGTGCGGTCTCGGCCAAAACCGTCAACAGCGGCGCCCGCAGGTGTCGTTCCCTCGATGGAGGCATTGTGCAGAGATTCACGTTCCTTGTATGCTCCGGGGAAAACCCTAGATTCAGGCTTTCCAGATCAAATGATGGCGAGGTTCCTAGTTTGTCACCTCGAGGGGCATCATCTTTGGGGTTGTACATCAGCTGGAGGGATAAGTGGTTGGCTTGGTGGCTGGGCACAAGTCTCCATATGCTTCTAGTGCGGTGATCAAGGTGGAGCGGCATGCCATCTACATTATCGATGACAACGAGTCTTGGTGGCAAGCTGCAGCGGGGTCTTGACGCTGGATGACGTTTGATGTGCATGAGCAGCAAGCTGGCGTTGTCCGGCGTTCTGGTGCCATCAACGGCAGAAGAGTGTGGCAAGCTCAATGCATTGATTGATCCTAAATATGGGACTACGGAAGAAGGCAACAACGGATTCTACACCGAGCGCATGCGGTGCATGCTGAGTCTCTGCTAGACCGATTGGTGCTCTCGGCTAGCCGGCGGGTGGCTTGGTGAGGCCACTGGATTTCTTGGTGTGCGTGGCGCGAGGTCAGGGCGCATCATCAATCTTGTAGGCAGGGCAACATTTTTTGTGAAGAAGGTGTCCCTGGATTGATCTATTTATTTATTTTGGTAAAAACCTTCTTGAATAATGCAATAAAGATGGTTATGTGCATTATGTGATGCAGAGGCCGTGATTAATTCTCCTTGTCAAAGAAATGTGTGTGAACTTTCATAAAAACCCAAGTTTAATGCTTCAAATTTCTATATTTACATGGAACTGCTTTTTATTTTGCAGAGTGATGAAATCTTTGATTTTCCATGCAAATTCACTAACATGCTTAAACATGCATTCGAATTCTCTCGACACTTTCGAGTTTTCGTTAGTATAGAGTGTTCATCTCGTAACATGTGCTTTAGGGAGAAATTTTTGTCATGTCAGATTAGCCACAGGTTGATCATCCTTATTGTATATGTTTACTTGACAATAATTTGTTCTATTATGGGGAAAGTTTGCAAATGCCAAACACCTAACTGACAATTTTTTGAGACTCGAGACACATCATATTACCAAGGACTCAAAAAACATCATCTTGTAACACATTTGATATTCACAACACAAAAGTTAAATAATTGTAGGAAGTATCATATATCCACTATACACAGCAAATTTTCATATATTTAGATATTTCATCATAATCCATGTAATTTCACTGTAGAACTGTTGCTAAAATGATTAGTTCTAACGGCGGCGCGTCTTCTCTCGTTTGGGATGCCGGCGATGCTGGAGGTCAGAAGGACTCCTTTGTATTATCTATTGTTTTCTGGGATTTTCTGTAAGATCAAACTATCTATTAAATCGTTATCTTCTGGCAAAAAAAATGATTAGTTCTAAATGGAAGACCACCTTCTTTATTTTTAGGGAAAATGGAAGACCACCTAATCATATGGAACCTTGAATGTGCACTACACCGAGGATCGGTACTGATTCAGGTTCCACTTGCATTATGATGTTATAATAACCATGGCTGCAAGCATATGTTTGGCATCTGGACTTTATCTAGGTGTGCCACTACACACTAAATCGACTCTATGATAAACCCAAATTGCAGCCATATTCTTTGTGTGCCTAACCTGTGTACTGAAATTACATAACGCTGAGGACATGATTATTTTTCAAATTATATGCCTAATCAAAACAGAGACTAAAAAAATAGAATAATTGAAATTATATGACCCAATGTGGTGCGAATATGACTATATACAATCTCAACTAGTGAAGTTGGGGGTACTTAGGGCATCTCCAATGCCGACACTCAAACGCCGCCCGCATATGTCTGGACTTCACCGTCCGGACCCTGGAAGCCATCCAACGCGAGCATGTATCTGTCCACTCGGCGGTCTGGACGCACTTTCTCCCGCAAAGTATTTGTGTGTGTGGCGGGGGGGGGGGGGGGGGGGGGGGTGTGGGAGGGTTTGGGACGTCTGGACCGTTGCCACGTTCACATCTGAGTGACCTCGCTCACCCAAAAATCCCACCTGCCTCTCTCGCGCTTTTAATCAAACGCTAGCCGCATTCATACCGGCCCAGAGCATGCAGCGGTCAGTATTGATGTCGCGATTTGACTAGACGGGTGGGCGGTGCTTACGGATGTGAGCTCTTCGGCACCGTAGCTTCAATGCGGACGCCGCGTCCTTAGAAACCAACTCTGAACGCTGCGCCGCATTGAAGCGAGTTGACCGAAGCCCTAATTCGTCCTTCCAAGCCCAGTGGTGATACCGAAGTCCTAATTCTTTACGCCGGCAGACGTAGGTGGTGGAAGTTCCTCCGCAGGAGGATCCTGGCGCCAGCGCCCTCACTCTGCAAGCCCATCGGCGTCCAGAGTGACGGGCTCCTCCGACGACGATGAGGAGTAGCAGCCACAGCAGCGGCGCCGTCTCCTCACGGAGGCGGCTCTGACGGATGAACAATTCGTCCATCACATGGAGATCGTGACAGAGCGCTGGCTCCGTCAGATAGGCCCGGGGCCACCATCGCCCACGCATGAAGTAGGGGTAACCGTCCCCAACACGCGTCTGCGTGAAGCAGGAGCCGCCATCCCCACTCTGGCGGGTGAAGGACGAGCCCACATCCCCACCGTGCAACCGCAACCTCCACATCAGAGGTCGCGTGAAGGAGGAGCCCACGCCCTCCAGCACCTCCGCCGTGTCAAGGACGAGCCAGCGTCAGCCCGCCCGGTATGCACGAATTGATGAGCCCTCGTCGCCGCCACGAGGCCACCGCCACCCAATGAAAGAGGAGTTGCCGCCCTCGATCACGAAGGCGCTTGGTCGCATCCAATACCTCGGAGGAGCAGGTATCAGCGGTGCCTTCGGCTCGAGGTCCGTTGTATCCGAGGTGAAGCGCGCGACAAGGCAGCAGGCGCGGTATGACCAACGCAGTGTCACTCGCCGCTCCGCGTTCGACAAGAAGGACGTGGCACCGAAATGGGTCCACAACGACTTGGACCTCGTTGCCGCGGCAGCGCTCATCTACTCCGGCACCATCGCAGACACAGCCGCCAGGCGCCGCCACCTCCATGACGGTGAGCTCAGCGAGATCGGCGAGGAGTGCTCGCATAGTGACTTCTCCACCAATGCCGGCAAGGGCAAGGCCGTCGCCACGGATTCACCGGTGCCGTCGGCAATGACCAAGGTGGCCCTCCACACCGTGCAACAGGAGGACACTGGACAGGGTTGTTGCGTCCCTCCAGCGCCCTTCCATCGCGGGAGGGACGACGATGATGACAACGACACAGACGACGATGATGCTGAGGCGGGACAGGGTGGCCACGCGTACGGGATGGTTATTCGATATAGGGTTTAGGCTTTTTTTTAGAGTTTTTAGTTAAATGATCGAAATATCATTCGTTTTATGTAAATTATATCAAAATTTTAAGGAAATACACCTTGTTTGCATGGATTTTTCCGTTTAGTTCAAACAACGGTTGAAATGTATGCCGGCAGCGTTGGATTTCCGGCTCCCGCATCCGTATCCACATACTGATCCCTCTGTCCTTGGACGGATGCGGCAGCAAATTTGTGGGTCAGCGTTGGAGATGCCCTTATATTCTGGGTACATTGATAGTCGGGTACAAAATTACATAGAAATCCTCAGGCCTATTCAGCGTTGACTATTTATGTCCGTGGGCTTATATAAAATTGGTAAATTCCTAACAGACCTGAAAAGGGCACCTGCAACAGTGAACCATGGAGAATCGTGAAAAAGGTCAATGCTTCGGATGGGAACAGTTTCACAACAGATACTGGTCGAATGGTGTACTTGAACTAGCATTATACACGAAGATACCCTGGAAGTAACATGCACTACTAGCACATCAACGACGAAACGGATGGTACACATTTTAAGCTCAGCCAATCTTCCCGGTGTCAGTCTGCCGGGCTGTGAGCATCATGGCATGCTACACGTGAGAGCAATATAGATATACAACTACATGAGGTGCTTGTCTGTAGAGAAGCGACTCGCAGCTATAGCTTGCATCACACGGGCACAACTATTCCTGGTTGATGATGGTTGAAGTGAGCACGTCAGAAACATGTTCGTTATGCAACAACCTCAGAATGAAGGCAAAGAGGGCGTCGGATACAAGTTAAGCAGGAAGTTATTGCGGCCTAAGCCTCAGCGGCTTGAGTTGCTTTGGAAAGAGATTTGGATTTTATTTTTTTCTGATGTGAAGTGAATTGGATCTGGGTCTTTGGCAGAATATCAAATTCAAACGTAATTCGGCGAACTCAGTAGTCGATCCAAACTGTGTCCTAGCAGCACACTAGCCGTTAGCCATTTCCTAATACGTACCTCCCAGTCCCGGTGTCTTGTGCCTCTCTCGATGTTTGCCAAAGTATCTATCTATATATATACCCTCTGTATGCTGGCCAATGTCCATTGGGATTCCCTCGCGCATTATACCACAACCTAGAATAAAGTTCCATTGTGCACTAGCAGTGCATATAGCCATGTATATATTCTAGGTTACTGATATTTCTCCCGGCGCCCAGGGGCATCGATGGTGACTTCGTCAGTCATGTGATTTTTGGTGTAGCACGGTCTCTCAGAGATGCTCAACCTATCTTTGTGAAACCTAGTGGTTATTATATGCATGTATTCCACGTAGCTTAGACGAGATGAAGTGTAAAGAATTCCCCTGGCATTGGACGGATAGACTAGAATATATCTCAATGACGATGATGACCGAATACGAATAATAGAGCATCAAGACCTGCATCGGCTAGTAAACGGAAGAATCTATATCAATTCGATCTTCTCGGAATATTGCATTGGTAATATAAGGCCCCGATGCATGACTATCGTTTCGTTGCGGCCACTAGGCTATCTAGCGCATCACTATTGGTTCATGGCAGCTGAATCGTGGATCTGGCACATTGGCATGCCAGTTGTTGAGCTGATAGAGCCTAACCAACTGAGCTGTTGCTTAGTTCGGCCGTGATCAGCAAATTAATCAAATCCAATCCATCCATGGAGGGAAAATCGCAACAATCTGTGGTTAGGTTAGTTGTATCCACCCGGGTTCTCGAGCCCCCAAACTTAGTATGGTAATTTATTTTTTTCTAGACTTATTCCAGGACTAAACAACACCTTTTGCAGTGATAGACCACGCTCCCATTGCTAACGAGATGTCTGTAGTGTCTTCACCACCCCATAATAAACAATCATTGCTAGGGCCAAACCATGCGTCATTGCTGGTTTTAAGAATTGGCAGTGGACAAGCACGGTTATCACCGGTTCTGGGCTAAATCAGCAGTGATAATGGCAGTACTTTACTTACGGACTAAATCTCTAGAAATCTAGAAAAACAATATTGCTACAATTAAAACTGAGAGCGAGGTATCTTGCTTACAGTAGGAGTTTCATGTCCAATCCTAAAAAACTACAGTGATTTTTGGTGAAGAGTGCCCGCCAAAATGGAGAGAAGGGATAGAAAAAAAAAGACTCGGGTTGGAGGAAGGGGAAACATATGTGTGGAGAGTAACATATTGTGTAGACCCATTACCGCTAGTTCAACCTAGAAAAACGACGGTGAGGAAACAGCAGTTCTAGTCACAAACCTGCAGTATTAAGCACCACGTCACTGCAGGTTCGTGTCTAACTTAGACCTGCACTGATTATATGGCTATCACTTCTAGTAGTTCTTAAGGGCTCAATCATTTGAGGGGGCTAGGCTTTAGAATCGGCAGAACTCGCGGACCACACCTAGATTGCTTCCTCAATCTCAGGATCTATGACCGTGGTCTTCCGGTATCTAGTTGTGCATGCTCTTAGACTAGTAATTTTCGTATTGGATAGTAATTTGTACTCCCTCTGTTCCAAAATATAGTGCTTTCTCTATTCCTGTGCTTCAATTTTGATCATAAATTTAACCAACGAGACCGACTGCAGCGGGAGCAAACGTTATACCAGTGAATTCATATTCAAAAGAAGTTTTCAATTATATAATTTTATCTCCCGCCGCACTCGGTCTCGTTGGTTAAATTTATAGTCAAAGTTGGACCTCGGGAAGCGCGGGCGCACTATATTTTGGAATGGAGGAAGTATATGTTACTATTACTAGTCTATATTACTATTTCTATAGTGGAGAGTAATATTTATGTGGTGTCATGTAATACTTTATTTATTAGATTGTAGAACCATCTTGTCTTGATATACTACCTCCGTCACGGTTTAGAAGGCGCGCTTGGAAATTCTCTGAGACCTAGGTAGTTATCTATTGGTTGTGAGATGGGATAAAAAATAGCATTCACACTATGCATGCATATAAAAATAATATATCGGAGTACTAATTAGCTACTAGAAATAAATGCAATGTGCCCTAAACCTTGTCTATTGTGAAAACGCACGCAAATTTAACTGTGCCTTCTAAACTGTGACGGAGGGAGTATGTGATGTTACTTATAGTGTTAGGAACATGTTATGTTAGCACATGCCTCTCTTTTCTTATTCATTACTTATCACATCATTTATTTTGCCTAGATATGTGTGATGTTAGGGCTTCTCCAACACTAACCCTCAAACCTCTTGCAACCGTCCGGACCACGCTGTCCGGACCGCGGAAGACAACCAACGCGGTCCTGTATCGGTCCACGACAAGGTTTGGACGCGTTTTCTCCCGCAAACTGGAGACAAACCGGGGGGGGGGGGGGCTTGCAGGAGTGTGGATCGATCCCGCGCCCGCTTCTGACTACTCTGGCCCACCAAAATACCTCCTCCCTCCCCTCCTGCAGTTCCTTCCGATCCACGCACCGCCTACCGCGCCGCATTCATGCCGGTCTAGAGCAAGCGGAGGCCAGCATTGATGTCGCGATGTGACCGGAGGGAGGCTGGCGCTGACCAATGCGGCCTCTCGGGAGCCGCCGCTTCAATGCGGACGCAGGTTCTCGAGGAACAACTTTGGCCGCTGCGCAACATTGTGGCGGCTGACCGGCCCTTCGCATGGCCTGGCCGCGACTTTATAAGCCGCGCTCTGCGATGGGCAAGTCCACATCACATCCTTGTCCTCCTCCCCCCTTCCCTCCCATCTCCCTCCACATCTCCAGCGATGGGTAAAAGTCTTGGGCATCTGTGCCGGGAGGCGGTTCCAGAGAGGGATCGTGGCGACGACGCCCTCGAACAGTGGAGCCATCGTCCTCACTGGTGGGTGGCTCCTCGACGAAGGTGGAGATTGTCATCTCCTCAAGCAACAAGGACGACCAGCTGCTGCCGTCGCAGCAGTCCGCGTCGGCGCTGCCGGGCCAGGTCTACGCCGCCACCAATGCAGAGTTCGAGGAGCAGATGGAGCAGATGGTTCGTCGCTCTGTCGTCCACGTCAACGACCCAGCTCCTCCATCGGGGCACTCCTTCCCGTGAAGCCGGAGTCGGCATCCCCTGCACACTCTACGTCACGGTGCAGCCGCGGCGTCCAACTCGGACGATGCTTTAAGCAGGAGCTGTTGTCGCCACCGCCCTGACGCGTCGTCAAGGACCGCGGCCGGTCGCCGCCCATGCATGCCCAAGGCATGCGGTCACATTCTGTAGTACCTTGGTAGCGGTGGGGCTGGCGGCAGCTTCTCCTCGTCGTCTCGGAGCGCCATGATGCCGGAGGAGTACGCTGACGGGAGCAGCGCCGGCGAGACAGGCGCAACGCCACGCGTCGGTCAAAGTTCATGGAGTCAGACGTCCCGCCAGCACACATCTAGGTGGACCTAGACCTCTCATACGCCTGGGCCCTGGACCGCTCCGTGATGATGTCAGAGACGGTCAAGCGTCGTCTCTGCCGCCTCAACAGGGAGATGGCCAGGTACGGCGAGGAATGGTCTCTTGCTGAGACCGACGCTGCCAATGACACCTCCTACAACGACCGCCGCCCTCTCCCGCAGCCCATGTTCTCAGTGGTCGCGGCTGAACTGCGCACGACACAAGAGGAAGCGGAGATGATCACCCGCTAGCGTCAGGCAACTGACGGGAAGCCCTTCCGCAACGTCAACACACCTTCCGTCACCCGAAGCCCTACTCTGACGACTCCGACGCCAGATCGGGCCACGATGATGGAGGAGGAGCCGCCGGCCAGCCCGACATGGCCTACGAGGTCTCCGTCAAGTATAGGATAGTTTAGGGTTTTATTTATAGGTTTTTAATTATCGTCATGTTTTATGAACAAATTATCCCAGTTTCAATGAAATCGCCGTGTTTATATCAAAATTCGCCCGATTGGATTGAATTTTGTCCGGTTGGTTTAAGTTGTTGTTAAAATGTACACAACTACGGTTGGATGACTGCTTCTTGCATCCATGTCCGCGGACTGCCTGTCCATGGACGGATGGCCGAGAAAATTTGCGGGTCATCATTGGAGATGCAATTAACTTATGTTACTACCACTATGGATAGTCTTAGTATAAGACTTGAGTATATGGGTACAGTATCTGTCCATCTACTAATGGAGTTTGTTTAGAGAGAAAGGTGTCTGTCACGGCATTAAGACTGGGCCCAACAAGTCAGTCAGGTTGCACGGACCCGTTGCCGGCATCTTGGCCTATAAATAGCTGGGCAGTCCGTCTTCCATGGCACAACAGCTAGCTTCTTCTTCCCCGGAAGAAAGAAAGAAGCCCTCCTCTCGCCATCGGTACAACAAGGTACTATAGGCTTATTTCGATCTTCATTCCCTCGTTCCATGGCTTTATTTATTTTTCCTGTTTCCTTCTTATTAGATATACTGTATGATGCATGCCTGCATGGTGACAGTATATTTGCATACACATATGTATGTAAATATGTCTTTTTTGCAAAGAAAATAGTCTTGCTCTACGTATAGGCCGCGTCAACTATTGCACGTTGATTTAGTGATCATGTTGCTTGATTCTACTGCATGCATGTAGTTATGCGCGGATGGACGTACGTACTCCCTCCATTTCTAGATACAAACCCTTTTAGAGATTCAAATATGAATTACATACAAATATGTATAGACTTTTTTAAGTGTAGATTCACTCATTTTGCTTGGTATGTAGTCTTTACTGGATCTCAAAAGGGCTTATACAGTGTGTATAATAAGGATTTGAGCAGCAGTAGTCCACCTAGGTATGTGGTATACACACACACGCGCGGAGTATATTAACACAATTATGTTGCCTCCATCTAATTTGGCCACAGATCGAGATGCTGCCTCCAACGGCAAAGGATATAAGCTTCGGATCAGCATTCGCTAATGGTGGCACTGCTAATGGTGGCACTGCTACTGGTGGCAATGGTTCCGGTTCTCAGGCTGCGTCAAGCGGCAAGCCGCAGCAGGAGCTGCCAGCGCTGACACATCAGTATGCGGAACAATACGTGTATGCATACCCAGCAGCACCGGCATACGGCGGCCCTCCAAAGCCCCCGCCGGCGTATCGCTATGGCTATGGCTATGGTGGAGGTGGTTCTGGTGGGTACGGCTACCCCGAGCCCGATGGTATTTGGGATGAACCTGCTCGGGCATACGGCGGCGGCAGATACCGCCCACCACAGCTGCCGTATTATCACGGCGGCGGTCGTGGTGGGTATGGTGGAGCTGGTGCTGGTGGCTATAGCTACCACGGCGGTGGCGGAGGCGGCAGCTGTGGCTATCCTCCGACTGCAGGTACGATCGATACTTATGATGCATGTAGCAGTTCGACACACACCAGTGATACCACTCACTCAGTTGTTATGCTGATTGATGGGTCGATTCAGGAGGAGGAGGCGGCGGCGGTCATGGGGTCAGCAACGAATACGGAGGGCCGCCGCAGCAGAAGCCGCACATGAGTGCGGGGTGGCTAGCCGCCGGAGCTGCTACCGCCTATGGAGCGTACCAGCACCACATGCGCAAACACCACGGAGGAGGAGGGCATGGGTACAGGCATGGGCACGGAGGATACGACGACGGCTGTACTTGTGGCGGCGACGGTTACGGTTATGGCTGCCGTGGTTGTGCCCCCCATATGCATATGCGAGGCGAGTTCGAGCACCAAGAGCACACCAATATCAAATACTCTGTTCATCCCGACGGTAAGTGCAATGACGCCGCCAGCGGCCCGCCCGTTACAGTGTTGGACAAATGAGCCAGCCAGCCAACAAGCGGGGTTTAATATGAACGAACTCCAAGCTCATCACTGTACGGTATGTACACTACTCGATGAGCCTCGATCATCATACCAGATGGATGCCTTATATTGAATAACTCATCCGTCATGTACGTCCTAAACATTACATATATGTATCTTGTGTTAGGGAATAAAACTATATGTACGTACATATATGTAATGTAAGCCAGGAGGCTGCCAAACGGCGCTCTAGCGGTTTGTGTACGAGCGCTACTGTGGCCGAGCGAGCCATCACATGGTTTGTCATGCTAATAAGCACATGGAACTGAATGACGACCTTATATTGATTGATGTGTGTGTGTGCGCGCGTGCGCGTGTTCCTAGGGTGTTGATTCTATATATGTATCTATGTCCACAGAATAATTGTCTCAAGATATTCCTTATTTCTGTTTGGGAAATCAATCCAAAGGCATCTTCCCGGGAAGGAATCTTTAGTGACCATTATTTTTTCACATTAAAGATGGTGACTAGACCCGTTACAAAATTAATGTCACTAATGCTCGGACATTACTGATGCGTTTCAGACCCGTCAAAAGCAATGATGATGGAGAATCAAAAACCCGTCAAAAGCCCGTCACTAATATGTTTGTGACCGAAACCAAAAGTACATCACTATTATTTGCTTGTGTGACGGATCCTGGTTGTGACTGTTATTTTGAAACCCATACCTAGTGTTATCATAGACGTATTTCGTAAAACACCTCTCTGATGTATGTTTCGAAAATATAAAAATATGCAATCCAAATGGTAGCCACAAATTCAAATTACATGATTTCATTAAAGTCTAAATCATGAAGTTACAATGTATCACAAAAGGAGCCATTTTACCAACGCAAATAGATTAACACATAACCAACGAGATGAACACCTAGGAGGAATATAATATACTACATAAAGATGGTTTTACACAAGTATTATAGAGTAGCGCATAAGAGTTTGTACATACAATTCTCATATGGATAATCTAAAATATACTTTCATACATGGAAGAGGCTATGACGCGCGTGTGTGTGTGTGTGTGGGGGGGGGGGGGATACAACGTGCCACACCCAGGCAAGGAAGCGAAGGGGGTCGGTGAAAAGCTTTGTCTCCTCCCAGATCCGCTGTGAAACCCCATGCTCCACTTGCTTCTTCGGCCGTCTACTTCATCAGCGGCGCCCGTTTCTTCCAACTCCATTCCCCCCAACCGAGGATGGAGGCGCGATGTGGCGAGCCGAGGGAGATTCGGCCATCACTCTGCCAAAAAAATATAACTCTTTTTAGAAGAATCTAACGAGGTATCAAATTATTCATTGACTAGAAAACTGCCGTTGGTTGCTACTGGCTTAAACCAAAAATAAACTATACACAACTTTTTATGCAACAAAAGATCGTATTTATATTACATAATAGTTTTGCAACAATTTTTTCATGGAGAGTTTTTCAAATCCATTTACGACACACAGATAGTAGCACAAACATATATAGTAATTTTTCTTGAGCCGAAACCGTAGAAGAATCGTTCGACGGTATTTTCATTAAATTAATTATATAAAAGAAAATACAAAATAGTTCAACCAATATGGTATTTTCATTAAATTAATTATGCACACGAAAATACAAAATAGTTCAACCAATACGGTATTTTCATTAAATTAATTTTGTTTATTCCCTAACATTAATTTTTAATTAAGATAACTTTGGAGTAAATTTCATAGTTTGCAAGTCAGACTGAATAGCCGGACCTAAGAAAAATATATGAAATATACAGTTCCATTCAGATCACACCATAACTTGGAGTACCAAAATCGACATCTTGCTTAAGCATGAGTGATGCCCGTTCGTAGCAGCTGCTAACGGAGTTGTTCATTCGAATGTGACGAAGTATGTGCCCAAAACTCAAATACAAATTTTGTTGTGAGGAAACCTTACATTGACATTTCCCGTTGGATGACCCTTGTATGGTGCGTCGAGAAAGTAAACATCATATCCTGCTTTCTATAAATGAGAAAAATATAAATAAGAACCCTATCATTATGAATTTACACTTTCAAATAAAACCCCACATCATTGAAAATTCAACAACAATAGCATCGTTTTTTCTAATTGGCCCCAAAAGTTTGTGTATCCTATTCATATGTAGGTATTAAGAAAAACCATACCAAACTTCCAATAATCAATGGTAAAAGGATTCCAGGCAACCACTAAAGCACACGACCTTGACAAACTAAAAGATTGAGATATGACTTGCTATGCTATTTATTATATTCCAAGCAAACTCCTACCAACCATAAATATAAACATCCTTTCGTCAAGGGTCATCTTAAATGCATCTTGTAGGATTGGGAGTAGCGACCAGAGCAAGGGGGGGGGGGGTGTGAATGCGAGATTTTAAATTCCTTTTAAAACTTCAAAGCTTTCGATACAATATAGTGGAAGTAATACTACAACAGGAACACTAAAACTAAATAAGGACGGGCACATGAAGATAATAAGCTCAATTTGAAATACTACGCAAAACTTTCAATGAAAGCAATGATAATCTTTTCTAGTACAGTGACAAAGCATTTTTCACAATAACAATGGTAACACAGAAAGGGAACAGGACAAAGATCAACAATATGAGCAAGGCTCATCACGGAAGAAAAACAATCTATTGAGAGATGCTCATCAAGAAATAGCCCAACTAAATAACAAAGTAGAACCAGATGATTAATAGACGTGCATACAAACAGATAACGTTGAGTACAACAAATTGAAACATACCAAAACACTATAGGCATGGAACAAATAAAGAACAGAGGTAGATAAATGCTGACAATTATCTATAAGGATACAGAGCACAATAGATATACTAACTATACCACGACACTCAAAGAAGCGTCGAATAATCTATCTGCATAGATCACGCAAGGCGATACATTTAGTGTCGACAAAACCTTTGTCAACAGAAAAGAGCTGTCACTTGTAGTCCTAGCGGGAAAGGTCTTTGCCGGTAGATAAGTCTATGCCCACAGATAGTATTCCACAGTAGGTGAGGTCTACAGCTACATATAGTTTTATTCCGGCAGTTCATCTGACAATGTGCTATGCCAACAGATATTGCTACTCTGTTGCTATGCTGACAGTTCCTCTGACACTGAGCTATGCCGAGATTATGTGATGTCCAATACTTCTGCCGACACACTTGCTATCAGGATTTACATTTCAGCACACACATGTAAAAGCACCACAAATTAACACAAAATTAACTTCATAATATTCAATTCATGTTAAGTACATGATACATAATATTCAATTCATCAAAAGACACCATTGGTCAATGCATTCGTTCAACATATATAGAAGAACATTATTTTTCTTCTCTCGAGTTATCTACCACCATTAAGGAAATACACAAGTCAGACATATAGGATGTGGCCTGTTACAGAATATGATGGCCAAATTACTAAGAAACTAATTGTTCGATCACTTGAATACTACAAACTATTATGGAAGAGACCAAATCTTTGATCCACAAGTCAATATCAACTTCCATATGAACAAAATGTGTCGGTGTTCTTATGAACAAAAGTGATCACTGGAACATCATAAATTGGTTGTGCGCTTACTTTCTGTCTTCTATCCCGATAAAGAACTTGTATGTTTGAGAATCATAGAAATGAGAATTTGTTCAAAATTTTGAGTTTTCTACAATAAATAATTTCTAGGATTATTTGCACATAACTTTGAAATAAAATCGTGTCTACCATTTCCTACGTGCTCTCGATTCATCTCTAGTCTATTTATGTACTCAATGATCTTAGTTCATCTATCTATATAGGCCACTAAATTTTGCACAAAACTAGCATAAATATTCAGATCCATTAGTATATGCAAGAACATAAGATGCTCGCTGATTGTGAATGCCAACAGACTGAGAGTATAGCATGCCATTTCGCCCTCATTATTCGCTTTTCCAAGGAAATGCCCTTTTCTAGTACAACTATGTGGCTGACAGCATGTTATCTACATATACTATCATGAAAACATGCAATTTCATTTTTTTAGTATATAATGGATGTGTGAATATTGCCTGGCAAGATAAAAAATCAGCACTAGGTGGCAGCTAGGTGTTAGGGCCGAGAGAGTGTATCGACCAGAGAGGGGTGAATGGAAGATTCAAAAATTCTTCCAAAACTTTGAATCAAAACCACACGCTGCAGCGGAATAAACTGAGTAGATCAAACAATGAAGATAAAAAGATAGAGCTGGATGAAAAGATAAGATAAGGAGAGGACTAGGCAAATCTTTTGAAGAAAGATAATATGATAGTCCGAGAATAGTAACTCACAATTTTTACTATGATGACGGTAACACAATATGCTAACAGCCAAAATAGCATGAGAGAGCAAACAACAATAACAAATATGAACAAAAATGCTCACGAATGAATTAGGGAATGAATAACAATGAAATCACATATTGAGATGCAGACGATGAATGAATGTATGAATGAGAGAAATTCATACAAAATAGATAGGTCACGCAAAAGTAAACATGGTACAGATATGAGGAGATGATCATGATAGCTATCAAACCACAGAGCACTAAAGATAAACTACTGAAGGTATTGCCGTTGAGTAGAATGAACCAATGGTGCTCGATGGCGACATAAGGATTTGGTAGACCAGTTCGCCCTTTTGCAAAAGGACTACGTCTGGTTGGCGTGACTTGTGATTAGACACAGGAGCAAACCTCTCCCTGTCCTATTCTCCTTCAACCCGAAGCTGATTATGAATGAAATATGCCCTAGAGGCAATACTAAAGTTGTTATTTTATATTTCCTTATATCATGATAAATGTTTATTATTCATGCTAGAATTGAATTAACCAGAAACTTGATACATGTGTGGATACATAGACAGAACACCGTGTCCCTAGTAAACCTCTACTAGACTAGCTCGTTAATCAAAGATGGTTAAGTTTCCTAGCAATGGACATGTGTTGTCATTTGATGAACCAGATCACATCATTAGGAGAATGATGTGATGGACAAGACCCATCCATTAGCTTAGCATATTGATCGTTCAGTTTTATTGCTATTGCTTTCTTCATGTCGAATACATCCTTCAACTATGAGATTATGCAACTCCCAGATACCGGAAGAATGCATTGTGTGCTATCAAATGTCACAACATAACTGGGAGATTGTAAAGATGCCCTACAAGTATCTGTGAAGGTGTTTGTTCGGTTGGCATAGATCGAGACTAGGATTTGTCACTCCGAATATCGGAGGGGTTTCTCTGGCCCTCTCGGTAATGCACATCATAAGAAGCATTGCAAGCAATGTGACTAATGAGTTAGTTGTGGGATGATGTATTACAGAATGAGTAAAGAGACTTGCCGGTAATGAGATTGAACTAGGTATGAAGATACCGACGATCAAATCTCGGGCAAGTAATATACCGATGACAAAGGGAATAACGTATGTTGTCATCACGGTACGACCGATAAATATCTTCGGAATACGTGGGAACCAATATGAGCATCTAGGTTCTGCTATTGGTTACTGGCCGGAGAGGTGTCTCGGTCATGTCTACATAGTTCTCGAACCCGTAGGGTTCGCACGCTTAATGTTTGATGACGATTTTGTATTATATGAGTTATATGATATGGTGACCGAATGTTGTTCGGAGTTTCGGATGAGATCACGGACATGGCGAGGAGTCTCGAAATGGTTGAGAGGTAAAGATTCATATATAGGACGATCATATTCGGACATAGGAAGTGTTTCGGGGTGTACCGGGTACATATCGGAGTACCGGCGGGGGGGGGGGGGGTTACGGAAACCCCCCGGGGGATAAATGGGCCTTATGGGCCATATGAGGGGAGCACACCTGCCCACAAGGGGTGGTGCACCCCCCCTAAGGAAGGAGTCCGAATAGGAGAAGGAGGAGGGGGTTCGGGCCCCCTTTCCTTCCTCCCTCCTCTCTTCCCTTTTTCCCCTTCTGGTATTAAGGAAAGGGGGGGGGCGAATTGGACTAGGGGCCCAAGTAGGATCCCTCCTACTTGGGGCGCCCCATTGCAGCTCCCCTCCCCTTCCCACCTATATATACGTGCGGAGGGGGCGCCTAGAACATAGACCAACAATTGTTAGCTGTGTGTGGCGCCCCCCTCCACAATTTACGCCTCCGATCATATCTTTATAGTGCTTAGGCAAAGCCCTGCGCGGATCACTTCACCATCACTGTCACCATGTCGTCGTGCTGACGGAACTCTCCCTCGACACTTTGCTGGATCAAGAGTTCGAGGGACATCATCGAGCTGAACGTGTGCAGAACTCAAAGGTGCAATACGTTCGGTGCTTGATCGGTCGGAATGAGAAGAAGTTTGACTACATCAACTGCGTTATCAAACGCTTCTGCTTTCGGTCTACGAGGATACGTGGACACACTCTTCCCCTCTCGTTGCTATGCATCTCCTAGATAGATCTTGCGTGAGTGTAGGAATTTTTTTGAAATTGCATGCTATGTTTCCCAACAGTGGCATCCGAGTCAGGTCTATGCGTAGATGATATGCATGAGTAGAACACAAAGAGTTGTGGGCGGTGATCGTCATACTGCTTAAAACAATGTCTTATTTTTATTCGGCAGTACTGTTGGATGAAGCCGCCCGGACCAACCTTACATGATCACGTTCATGAGACTGGTTCCACCGATAGACATGCAACTAGTTTTTCATAAAGGTGGCTGGCGGGTGTCGGTTTCTCCAACTTTAGTTGAATCGAATTTGACTGTGGCCGGTCCTTGTTGAAGGTTAAAACAACAAACTTGATAAATCACCATTGTGGTTTTGATGCGTAGGTAAGAACGGTTCTTGCTAGAAGCCTGTAGCAGCCACGTAAAACTTGGAACAACAAAGTAGAGGACGTCTAACTTGTTTTTGCAGGGCATGTTGTGATGTGATATGGTCAAGACATGATGTGATATATGTTATTGTATGAGATGATGATGTTTTATAAAAGTTACTGGCAACCGGCATGAGCCTTATGGTTGTCTCTTTATTGTATGAAATGCAAATTCCATGTAATTGCTTTACTTTATTACTATGCGTTAGCGATAGTTGTAGAAGCAATAATTGGCGAGAAGACCACGATGCTACGATGGAGATAAAGGTTTCAAGCTAGTGACGATGGAGATCATGACGGTGCTTTGGAGATGGAGATCAAAAGCACAAGATGATGATGGCCATATCATGTCACATATTTTGATTGCGTGTGATGTTTATCTTTTATGCATCTTATTTTGGTTAGTACGGCGGTAGCATTATAAGATGGTCCCTCACTAAAATTTCAAGGTATAAGTGTTCTCCCTGAGTATGCACCGTTGCGACAGTTCGCCGTGCTGAGACACCATGTGATGATCAGGTGTGATAGGCTCTATGTTCACATACAATGGGTGCAAGACAGTTTTGCACATGCGGAATACTTAGGTTAAACTTGACGAGCTTAGCATGTACAGACATGGCCTCGTAGCACTGGAGACCGAAAGTTCGAACGTGAATCATATAGTAGATATGATCAACATAGAGATGTTCACCATTGACGACTACTCCATCTCACGTGATGATCAGACATGGTTTAGTTTATTTGGATCACGTAATCATTAAGATGACTCGAGGAATGTCTATCTAAGTGTGAGTTCTTAAGTAATATGATTAATTGAACTTAATTTATCATGAACTTAGTCCTGATAGTTTTTGCATATCTATGTTGTAGATAAATGGCCCGTGCTACCATTCCCTTGAATTTTAATGTGTTCCTAGAGAAAGCTAAGTTGAAAGATGATGGTAACAACTACACGCACTGGGTCCGTAACTTGAGGATTATCCTCATTCATGCACAGAAGAATTATGTCCTTGATGCATCGCTAGGTGAAAGGCCTGCTGCAGGAGCAGATGCTAATGTTATGAACGTTTGGCAAGCTCGATTTGATGACTACTCGATAGTTCAGTGTGCCATGCTTTACGGCTTAGAATCGGGACTTCAAAGACGTATTGAATTTCATGGACCATTTGAGATGTTCTAGGAGTTGAAGTTAATATTTCAATCAAATGCCCGAGTTGAGAGATATGAAGTCTCCAACAAGTTCTATAGCTGCAAGATGGAGGAGAACAGTTCTGTAAGTGAATACATACTCAAAATGTCTGGGTATCATAATCATTTGACTCAGCTGGGAGTTAATCTTCCACATGATAGTGTTATTGACAGAGTTCTTCAATCACTGCCCCCAAGCTACAAAGGCTTCATGATGAACTATAATATGCAAGGGATGGATAAGACAATTGCCGAGCTCTTCGCTATGCTCAAAGCCGTGGAGGTAGAAATCAAGAAGGGGCATCAAGTATTGATGGTTAACAAGACCACTAGTTTCAAGAAAAAGGGCAAGGGAAAGAAGGGGGACTTCAAGAAGAATGGCAAGCAAGTTGCCACTCCCGGGAAGAAGCCCAAGTCTAGACCCAAGCCTGAAACTAAGTGCTTCTACTGCAAAGGGATTGGTCACTGGAAGCAGAACTGCCCCAAGTATTTGGCGGATAAGAAGGATGGCAAAGTGAACAAAGGTATATTTGATATACATGTTATTGGTGTGTACCTTACTAATGCTCATAGTAGTGCCTGGGTATTTGATACTGGTTTGGTTGCTCATATTTGTAACTCGAAACAGGGGCTACGGATTAAACGAAGATTGGCTAAGGACGAGGTGACGATGCGCGTTAGGAATGGTTCCAAGGTCGATGTGATCGCCGTCGGCACACTACCTCTACAAGTACCTTTGGGATTAGTTCTAGACCTGAATAATTGTTATTTGGTGCCAGCGTTGAGCATGAACATTATATCTGGATCTTGTTTGATGCGAGATGGTTATTCATTTAAATCAGAGAATAATGGTTGTTATACTTATATGAGTAATATCTTTTATGGTCATGCACCCCTGAAGAGTGGTCTAGTTTTATTGAATCTCGATTCTGGTGATAGACATATTCATAATATTGATGCCAAAAGATGCAAAGTTGGTAATGATAGTGCACCATATTTGTGGCACTACCGTTTAGGTCATATTGATGTAAAGCGCATGAAGAAACTCCATGCAGATGCGCTTTTGGAATCACTTGATTATGAATCATTTGGTGCTTGCGAACCATGCCTCATGCGCAAGATGACTAAAACTTCGTTCTCCGGGACAATGGAGCGCGCTACTGACTTATTGGAAATAATACATACCGATGTATGTGGTCCGATGAGTGTTGAGGCTCTCGGTGGGTATCTTTATTTTTTGACCTTCACAGATGATTTGAGAAGATATGGGTATATCTACTTAATGAAACACTAGTCTGAAACATTTGAAAAGTTCAAAGAATTTCAGAGTGAAGTTGAGAATCATCGTAACAAGAAAATAAAGTTTCTACGATCTGATCATGGATGCTAATATTTGAGTTACAAGTTTGGCCTTGATACGTCTCCAACGTATCTATAATTTATGAAGTATTCATGCCAATATATTATCAATCTTGGATGTTATACAATCATTTTATAGCAACTTTATATCATTTTATGGGACTAACCTATTGACCCAGTGTCCAGTGCCTGTTGCTGTTTTTTGCTTATTTTTTACATCGCAGGAATCAATATCAAACGGAGTCCAAACACCGCGAAACTTTTTATGGACCAGAACAGCACCAGTGGGCCAGAGCAGCACCTGGGAGGTGCCGCGAGGGGGGCACAACCCACCAGGGTGCGCCTAGGGGCCTAGGCGCGGCCAGGTGGGTTGTGCCCACCTCGGTGGCCTCCCGCACCACCCCCTCTTTGCCCTATAAATTCCCAAATATTCAAAAAACCCTCGGGGTAACCCTAGATCAGAAGTTCCACTGCCGCGGGCCTCTGTAGCCACCGAAAGACAATCTAGACCCCGTTTCGGCACTGATGACCCACAAGTATAGGGGATCTATCGTAGTCCTTTCGATAAGTAAGAGTGTCGAACCCAACAAGGAGCAGAAGGAAATGACAAGCAGTTTTCAGTAAGGTATTCTCCGCAAGCACTGAAATTATCGGTAACAGATAGTTTTGTGATAAGGTAATTCGTAACGGGTAACAAGTAACAACAGTAAACAAGGTGCAGCAAGGTGACCCAATCCTTTTTATAGCAAAGGACAAGCCTGGACAAACTCTTATATAAAGGAAAGCGCTCCCGAGAACACATGGCAATTATTGTCAAGCTAGTTTTCATCATGCTCATATGATTCACGTGCGTTACTTTGATAATTTGATATGTGGGTGGACTGTTGCTTGGTTACTGCCCTTCCTTGGACAAGCATCTCATTTATGATTAACCCCCCTCGCAAGCATCCGCAACTACGAAAGAAGAATTAAGGTAAACCTAACCATAGCATGAAACACATGGATCCAAATCAGTCCCTTACGAAGCAACGCATAAACTAGGGTTTAAGCTTCTGTCACTCTAGCAACCCATCATCTACTTGTTGCTTCCCAATGCCTTCCCCTAGGCCCAAACAATGGTGAAGTTTCATGTAGTCGACGTTCACATAACACCACTAGAGGAAAGACAACGTACATCTCATCAAAATATTGAACGAATACCAAATTAACATGACTACTTATAACAAGACTTCTCCCGTGTCCTCGAGAACAAACATAACTACTCACAAATCATATTCATGTTCATGGTCAGAGGGGTATTAATGTGCATAAAGGATCTGAACATATAATCGTCCACCAAGTAAACCAACTAGCATCAACTACAAGGAGTAATCAACACTACTAGCAACTCACAGGTACCAATCTGAGGTTTTGAGACAAAGATCGGATACAAGAGATGAACTAGGGTTTGAGAGGAGATGGTGCTGGTGAAGATGTTGATGGAGATTGACCCCCTCCCGATGAGAGGATCGATGGTAATGATTTCTCCCTCCCGGAGGGATGTTTCCCCGGCAGAACAGCTCCGCCGGAGCCTTAGATTGGTTCCGCCAAGTTTCCGCCTCGAGACGGCGGCGCTTCGTCCCGAAAGCTTCCTTATGATTTTTTCTAGGGCAAAAGACACCTTATACCAGAAGATGGGCATCAGGGGGGCTTCCAGGTGGCCCACGAGGCAGGGGGCGCGCCCTCAACCCACGTGAACAATGGGTGGCCCCCCTCTGGTGCTTTCTTCGCCCAATATTTTTAATATATTCCAAAACCGACTTTCATGGAGTTTCATGACTCTTTGAGTTGTGCAGAATAGGTCTCTAATATTTGCTCCTTTTCTAGCCCAGAATTCCAGCTGCCGGCATTCTCCCTCTTCATGTAAACCTTGTAAAATAAGAGAGAAAAGGCATAAGTATTGTGACATAATGTGTAATAACAACCCATAATGCAATAAATCTCGATATAAAAGCATGATGCAAAATGGACGTATCAGGCACTCTACCGGAGCGGGAAATCATCACCGGTGGCCATCTTCATCATCCCGACGGCCACCATGATGATGAGGGAGTAGTCCACCCTCGAGGCTGGGGGTTTATACCAGTAGCTATGTGTTTAATCTCTCTCTCTCTCTCTCTCTCTCTCTCGTGTTCCTGAGATATCATGATCTTGATTTATCGCGGGCTTTGTTAATATAGTCGGATCATATGGTGTTTTTCCCTCTCTATCTTGTTGTGATGAATTGAGTTTTTTCCTTTGAGATTTCGTTGTTATCGGATTGAATACTTTAATGGATTTGAGAACACTTGATATATGTCTTGCATATGAATACTCGTGGCGACAATGGCGTATCGTATTGATTCACTTGATATGTGTATTGGAACTCAACTCGCAGATTCAATTATATTAGCTTCGAGGTGGTTTCGTACCCTACAAATGCTTTCTTCTTATGCTCTCCGCTAGATAGGAACTTTGGAGTGGTTCTTCATTGCACGTTGAGGGATGGTTATATGATCCAATTATATTAGCACTGTTGAGAGATTGCACTAGTGAAAGTACGGACCCTAGGCCTCATTTTTAAGCATTGCAATACCGTTTTTGTGCCCGTTTACTATTTTCTACCTTACTGTTTTTTATTTATTCAGATTATAGAAATATATTTCTACCATCCATATTACACTTCTATCACCATCTCTTTGCCGAACTAGTGCACCTATACAAATTACCATTGTATTCAGTGTGTTGGGGACACAAGAGACTTTTTATTATTTGGTTGCAGGGTTATTTGAGAGAGACCATCTTCATCCTACACCTCCCACGGATTGATAAACCTTAGGTCATCCACTTGATGACAAATTGCTACTGTCCTACAAAACTCTGCGCTTGGAGGCTCAACACGTGTCTAGAAGAATAAAGTTGCATAGTAGACATCAAGCTCTTTTCTGGCGCCGTTGCCCGGGAGGTGAGTGCATGAAGGTATATCTTTAGATCTTGCAATTGAATCTTTTAGTTTCTTGTTTTATCACAAGTTAGGTTTATAAAAGAAAACTACAAAAAATGGAATTGAGGTTACATCATATTATTGATCATCTTTATAATATCTTTCTTGAAAATGATGGATCGAAAAATTGTGCTCAATTGTTAGAAGAAGTCAATAAAATGTTTGGCACAAAATATTCGAATGATGAGCATGATTGCAATGTTGTTAGTATGAATTCTCTGAATATCCAAAATGCTAATGATGATTGCACAAGTCATGACAAAAATGTTTCTTATAAGCATGTCAATTTTTGTGGAGTGCATAAAGTTTGTGAACATGTACCTTATAGGGAAGATAGATTTTGCAAGAAGCATAAACATGATAGAGCCAAATCTTTGATCTGATAGATGAATTTGCTACAAAATTATGTTCTGTTTGTCCTATTACTTGTGAACTTTGCAATAAGGTTGGTTATTTTAATTTCCAATACATGATTTTTCATGATCGAATCGTGTCCAAATATTGCAATAACTTTATCACCATTGAACTTTTTAATGAGCTTTGTCTATTTTTGGGGAGTGAAGAATTGACACATAAAAATAGTCGGTTTGAAGTGTTCATTCTCACGGATGACATTAAAACCAAACTAAAGAATTTCTATAGGTTTTGCATGGTAAATTGCAATGAGAATGCTTATATTGCCAACTATAGAAAGATGGGAAAACCCATAGAATATAAAAGGAATACTAATAAAGGGTAAAAATTTCCACTTTCCCTCCTATTGTCTCTCATGATGAAATATGTAATGAGGAGGAGCTTATTATCCAATCAATCTCTTCAACAAGAAGCTTGAAAAAATTAATTAAACCCACACATGATATGGTGAAGAAGAAGAAAAGAAGAATAAATAATAGAGGTAAAAAGATCTCTCTCCCATATAGTGTTGCTCCTATTATTGTTGTGCCTCATGAAAATGAATCAAAAATAATTGTAGAAGATGATTGTGACGCCCCCGATTCAATCGTACACTAATCATACACGCAAACGTGTACGATCGAGATCAGGGACTCACGGGAAGATATCACAACACAACTCTACAAATAAAATAAGTCATACAAGCATCATATTACAAGCCAGGGGCCTCGAGGGCTCGAATACAAGAGCTCGATTATAGACGAGTCAGCGGAAGCAACAATATCTGAGTACATACATAAGTTAAACAAGTTTGCCTTAAGAAGGCTAGCACAAACTGGGATACAGATCGAAAGAGGCGCATGCCTCCTGCCTGGGATCCTCCTAAACTACTCCTAGTTGTCATCAGCGGGCTGCACGTAGTAGTAGGCACCTCCAGTGTAGTAGTAGTCGTCATCGACAGTGGCGTCTGGCTCCTGGACTCCAACGTCTGGTCGCAGCAATCGTGTATAGGAAAGGGGAAAAAGGGGGAGCAAAGCAACCGTGAGTACTCATCCAAAGTACTCGCAAGCAAGGAGCTACACTACAGATGTATGCATTGGTATCAAATGGAAAAGGGGAGGGGTATCATATCTGGACTGAACTGCAGAATGCCGGAATAAGAGGGGGATAGCTAGTCCTTTCGAAGACTACGCTTCTGGTATCCTCCATCTTGCAGCAGAAGGAGAGAGTAGATGGTAACTTCACCAAGTAACATTGCATAGCATAATCCTAACCAATGATCCTCCCCTCGTCGCCCTGTGAGAGAGCGATCACCGGTTGTATCTGGCACTTGGAAGGGTGTATTTTATTAAGTATCCAGTTCTAGTTGTCATAAGGTCAAGGTACAACTCCAAGTCATCCTATTACTGAAGATCACGTCTATTCCAATAGATTAACTTCCCTGCAGGGGTGCACCACATTTCCCAACACGCTCGATCCCCTTTGTCCGGACACACTTTTCTGGGTCATGCCCGGCCTCGGAAGATCAACACGTCGCAGCCCTACCTAGGCACAACAGAGAGGTCAGCACGCCGATCTAAATCCTATGGCGCAGGGGGTCTGGGCCCATCACCCATTGCACACCTACATGTTGCGTACGTGGTCGATGAGAAGACCTAGCAACCTCCATTACAAAGGAAGTTGTGTTACGCGGTCCAACCCGGCGCGCGCCGCTCAGTCGCTGATGTCACGAAGGCTTCGGCTGATACCAAGACGTCGAGTGCCCATAACTGTTCCCGCGTAGTTGGTTAGTGCGTATAGGCCAGTAGCTAGACTCAGATCAAATACCAAGATCTCGTTAAGCGTGTTATCTTGAAGTAACTGCGCCGACCAGGGCCAGGCCCACCTCTCTCCTAGGTGGTCTCAACCTGCCCTGTCGCTCCACCTCAAAGTAACAGTCGGGGGCCATCGGGAACTCAGGCCCACCACTACCTGGATGGAGCCACCTGCCCCTTCAGCCCGCACATCAGAATCACTTGCGGGTACTCAACGAGCCGACCCGACTTTAGTCACAACATGTAAAGTATGAAGTATAGTATATACCCGTGATTGACACCCGACGTGATCACGGCCCGATAGTATAGCATGACAGACAGACAAGAATGTAGGGCCACTGATGATAAACTAGCATCCTATACTAAGCATTTAGGTTTGCTGGTAATGTATCAACAGCTGTAGCAACAATGACAGGCTATGCATCAGAATAGGATTAACAGAAAGCAGTAACATGCTACACTACTCTAATGCAAGCAATATAGATAAGAGTAGGCGATATCTGGTGATCAGGGGGGGCTTGCCTGGTTGCTCCGGCAAGAGAGAGGGGTCATCAACACCATAGACGAACTGGGGGTCGCCGACAGTCTCAGGGTCTACCGTAAAGAAGTAACGGAGGGGGAACACAATAAATACCAGAGCAATCAAAGCATCACAAAGCATAACATGGCAATATGATGGGTCGGGTGTGACCTAACGTAGTAGTAGGTGCTACTAGCGAACGGGGGGAACATCCAGGAAAGTATTCCCGATGTTTGATGTTTTCGGACAGACGAACCGGAGGGGGATTGTTGCACGTTCGCTATGCTAGGGATGTGTGATCGAAGAACGGGCTGCGTATCTGGATTCGTCTCGTCGTTCTGAGCAACTCTCATGTACAAAGTTTTTCCAACCGAGCTACGGTTTATTTAATTAATTTAATTCAACATTAGCCAGAACAGTGCTTGCTGACGTCATCATGATGTCAGCATGACGTCAGCAGTTGACTAGGCCAAACTAACGTGTGGGTCCCACATGTCATAGACCGAAGACTAATTATTTGTTAACATTTAATTAGCAGGTTTAATTAGAGTTAATTAGTTAACTAAACAGTGTTAATTAAGTTAATTAATTAATTAATCATTATTTATTTAATTCATTCTTTTTATTAATTTAAGTAATTTTTTGTTTATTAATAACATTTTTTAAAACATTTTGTGGGCGGGGCCCCTTTGTCATAGGCCCCTGGGGGCCTTAACGGGCGCGGTTAGTGGGCGCTAACGCCCAGCCTGAAAGGGGCGCGCGGGGCGGGCGAACCCGGCCGGTGGCTGCGGGTACGGCGACGCCAGACGAGCGCGGAGGCCGTCGGGGCATAGGCGAGTGGCGGAGGAAGGCAGCAGGTGGGGCGGCGCGGCAGCAGCGGCGGAGCCGGAGCGTGCGGCAGCGTGTGGCGTGGCGGATGCAGCAGCGAGGCGCGGTAGTAGCTGCGTGCATCAGGGGTTGTAGGGGGAGCGAGCGACGGCGAGCACGCCGGGGAGCTACCGGCGACGCGGGCGCACGCGACCACGCGCGATCGGGCCAGGTGGGAACGCGCCGGGCAAAGCGGGAGCCGGCGGGTGCGCACAGCGGGGTGGTGGGCGACTACGGCAGCGGCGGGCCACGGCACAGCAGGCGAGTGAGGACGCAAAGCCGCGGGCGTGGCCGGCAACGCGTAGGTGGACGACGGCAACCGCAGATGCCGTAGCAGCAGCAGGCACAACGCGGGCGGCACGAGCGGCTAGAGGCGGAGGGAGCGGAGGCCAGGCGAAGCCGCGACAAGGGCATGCGCGGGCGCACGCGTGAGTGCGCGCGCATAGGGCACGGCGAGCACGGCTACCGGAAGGACAATGGGCGCGGTGACCTATGGGGAAAAGAGGAGGGGAGGACGGGGCTCACCGAGCCCTGTAGTTGAGCAAAGTAGGCTCGAGGAGGAGTCTGGGAGGTCTGGCGAGGCGGCACCGGCGACGGAGAGGACGGCGGCGATCCGCGACGGGGTAGGGGCGCCGTGCATCGACGGCGTGCGACGAGGAGGGGGAGGAGGACGAGCAACGGAGTCGGGGAGACGGCACCGACGACGCGGGTAGCGGGGCGGCTCCGGCGGGGGGTTCCGGGCGGCGACGTAGCTACAGGGGCAATCGCGTCGTTCAACGGCGCCGAGCGGCCTCCTCCTCCCAATCCAATCGGGAGAGAGGGGGGAAGATATTTCGGGGGGTGAGGAAGTGGGGGTGTGTCAGTGAGTGGGGGAGTGGGGAAAGGATAAGGGTGCGGGGTGGGCCGCAGCTGGGCCGGCCTGTGGCCTGCTGGGCCGAAGCCCAGGGGGATGGGGGTCTTCGTCTCTTTTTTTGTTTATTTACTCTTTTCTTTTACTTATTCTTTTTTGTTCTAGTTTAGTTTACACATTATTTTTAGTTTATTAAAATATGACATTAGCTCCTAAAACAATGTTTCAACATAACCCACTGCCATAAAAGTTTTACCCCGAAATAAAAATGGTCTAGTATTTTTCAAAGTTTAATAGACATTTATTTAATTGCTTTAACTACTGTTTTAATCATTTTGGAACACTTAAACCTTTTATAAAAACTTGGTTTCTTCACCAACAAAACTTATGATTTATTTGCCACAGTTTACACATTTTAGTTTGACATTTGAAAAGTTTTATTTTTGACTTTATTTTAAGTTTTGAATTTGAACCGTTTTCACATCAACGAGAGTCTAACAACAGTAAAAGGTGGTGACGTGGCATCATTAGTGGGAGATTACTGTAGCTTAACTACCTGGGCGTTACATTAATGATGCACTTGATGATGATATTGCTTCTTTGTCTTATGGCACAATGTCCGGAAGCACTATTGATGATGATTTTCTTATGCCCATTGCTAGTTGTGATGATTATGATTGGGAAGATAGTGATACTTCTTATAATCTTGGAGATCTTTTTGGCACCAGCTTGGGAAATTATGATGATAGCAATTGATATACCATTGGTGCTATTCATACTATTAATGATGAGAATAATTATGCTTATGATATGCCAATCCACAAGCTTGGGCATGCTATGTTTGATGCGAATGACATGTTTGAGAATTTATTTGCTGCAATTAATGTTTGTACCAAGCATGGGGATGCTATGCTTAACGAAGATGATCTTTTTGGCCCCCTTACCTTGAATGATCAAATTTCCTATGATGATTGCATGCCTCCCACGTATAATGATTATTGTGATGATACTTATGTTATACAAAGTAGTGATAATTATTGTCATAATTTTGAATATCCTTTTACTAAAAATTACTCTTTTAATGTGGGAACAATTTACAGTATTCGAATTTCCTATAATACTCCCACTATTATGAATGAGAATAAAATTGCTTATATGGAGAGTAATAAATTTTCTATGCTTTTGGATCATGAAAGTAATGCTTTATGTGATGGTTATATTGATGCATCTATTCATGATGCTACTGAAATTTATTATGAGAGAGGAACTTATGATTCATGATGCTCTCTTTATGTTTCAACTCTTATCTTTGATGCGAGCATCATTGAAATCATCATGCCTAGCTAAAAGGCATTAAGGAAAAGCGCTTGTTGGGAGACAACCCAACATTTATACCTACTGTTTCTGTGTGTTCACATGATTAAGCTATTGTAGTAATCATTTTATAGCTTTCGTTTCAATAAAGTGCCAAGTAAAGCCTTTGGGATGGTGATAGTTGATTTGATCTTGCTGAAAAACAAAAACTTTTGCGCTCAGGAAAATAATTGTCATTTTTAATAGAATCTTGGTAAAATGCTGATTATTTTTGCAGAAGATTAATATACAAATTACTCATGTTTTCCTATTTTTCAGAATTTTTGGACTGGCAAAAGTATTGTTGGAGTACAGATTACTACAGGCTGTTCTGTTTTTGACAGATACTGTTTTCAATGCATAGTTTGCTTGTTTTCTAGTTTCTATGGCTTATATTGCTCAATATAAATTGTGGGAATGATATGCTACAGTAGGAATTGTGTGAAAACAATTATGAATCTTTTCTTTAACAGTACCAAATGTGACATGCACTACAGGAATCAGCTACTTTGCCATCTGCCACGGACGGCAAAACACGCCGGCAAAGAAAGGATCGGCAAAGACCTTCTTTGCTGTCTGCTTCCTGACGCAGACGGCAAAGGAGCCTTTGCCATCAGCGGTGGACGGCAGAGAAAGTAGACGACAATAAACTCGTTGTTAGTCTGTTAGGTGGCTAACGGCAGTCTTTGCCGTCCGTGGCTGACGGCAAAGAGCATCAGGCCTTTGTCGTCTGCCACTGTAGACAAATTGACCAAATGGTCAGCTACCAGAAAACACAGGTGGTTGCCACGTTGCTTCTTTGCCGTCCGCGGACGACAAAGAGCCCGTTGCCGTTGGTGGCAGACGGCAAAGAGCCTGCATTGCCTCTTTTTTTTTCTGTTTTTCTTATACTCAACCATTTTCACAACAAATAGATGATACATATATATTTTTCACATGGCAAGTTCACAGCAAACATATGAGATATGCAACACATATAATTTCATCATAAATGTATAGTTCCATCAACCATACATAGCAAGTTCCACATACATCCATCCAACCATACGTATTACAATAGTGTCATCAAAGCATACATGCATAGTTCATCGATACAAAAGAAACATAGTTCATCCAAACAAGCACTCCATGTATGCAAGCTTCCGTGAAGCGAATGAATTCTACAAAATGGGAAATAAGAAAGTTAGAAGAAGAAGATTAGAAGAAGAAGATGATGAAGAAAATGAATAAGAAGAAGAATATATGACATTATGAGCTAATTTAGGTGAAATTGATCGTTTGTGAGCTAACATAGGTGAAATGGATCGTTTATGAGCTAACCTAGGTGAAATGGATCGCTTATGAGCTAACTTAGGTAAAATGCATCATTTTAGAGCTAACCTAGGTAAGATGGATCATTTTGGACCTAACCTAGGTAAGATGGGTCATTTTAGAGCTAACTTGGGTAAAATGGATCAGTTATGAGCTAAGTAAGGTAAAATGGGTCATTTTAGAGCTAACTTAGGTAAAATGGATCGTTTATGAGCTAACTAAGGTAAAATGGATCATTTTAGAACTAACTTAGGTAAAATGGATTGTTTATGAGCTAACTAAGGTAAAATGGATCATTTTAGAACTAACTTAGGTAAACTAGATCATTTATGAGCTAATTAAGCTAATTATGCCATTTTTGACATAAGTAAGCTAAGTACATGTCATTATTGAGTAAACTGATACGTCTCCAACGTATCTATAATTTTTGATTGCTCCATGCTATATTATCTTCTGTTTTGGATGTTTATGGGCTTTATTATACACTTTTACATTATTTTTGGGACTAACCTATTAACCCAGAGCCCAGTGCCAGTTTCTGTTTTTTCCTTGTTTTAGAGTCTCGCAGAAAAGGAAAATCAAACTGAGTCCAATTAACCTGAAACTTCACGGAACTTATTTGTGGAAGGAAAGCAACCCGAGAGACTTGGAGTTCACATCAAGGGAGCTTCGAGGAAGCCACAAGGTAGGGGGCGCGCCCAACCCCCTGGGCGCGCCCTCCACCCTTGTGGCCCCCCTGACGTACTTCTTCCGCCTATATATCTCCATATACCCTAAAATGATCGGAGAGCACAATAGATCGGGAGTTCCGCCGCCAGAAACCTCCGTAGCCACCGAAAACCAATCTAGACTCGTTTCGGCACCCTGCCGGAGGGGGAAATCCCTTTTCGGTGGCCATCTTCATCATCCTGGTGCTCTCCATGACGAGGAGGGAGTAGTTCCCCCTCGGGGCTGAGGGTATGTACCAGTAGCTATGTGTTTGATCTCTCTGTCTCTCTCTCTCTCTCTCTCTCGTGTTGTTGAGGTGGTACGATCTTGATGTATCACGAGCTTTGCTATTATAGTTGGATCTTATGATGTTTTCTCCCCCCTCTACTCTCTTGTAATGGATTGAGTTTCCCCTTTGAAGTTATCTTATCGGATTGAGTATTTAAAGATTTGGGAACACTTGATGTATGTCTTGCTGATACGTCTCCAACGTATCTATAATTTTTGATTGCTCCATGCTATATTATCTACTGTTTTGGGAAATATTGGGCTTTATTATCCACTTTTATATTACTTTTGGGACTAACCTATTAACCGGAGGCCCAGCCCAGATTTGCTGTTTTATGCCTATTTCAGTGTTTCGAAGAAAAGGAATATCAGACGGAGTCGAAACGGAACGAAATCAACTGGAGAAGTTATTTTTGGAAGGAAACACACCTGATGGACTTGGACCCCACGTCAGGGGAGACACGAGGTGCTCACGAGGGTGGGGGGCGCCCCCCCTAGGGCGCGCCCCCTGTCTCATGGGACCCCCGTGGCTCCTCCGACGTCCTCCCTGCACCCATATATACCTACGTGGCCTAAAACTTCCAGAACGCAAGATAGATCGGGAGTTCCGCTGCCAGAAGGCTCCGTAGCCACCAAAAGTCAATCGGGACCCTGTTCCGGCACCCTACCGGAGGGGGCAATCCTTCTCCGGTGGCCATCTTCATCATCCCGGTGCTCTCCATGACAAGGAGGGAGTAGTTCTCCCTCGGGGCTGAGGGTATGTACCAGTAGCTATGTGTTTGATCTCTCTCTCGTGTTCTTGAGATGATACGATCTTGATGTATCGCGAGCTTTGCTATTATATTTGGATCTTATGATGTTTCTTCCCCCCTCTACTCTCTTGTAATGAATCAAGTTTCCCCTTTGAAGTAATCTTACGGATTGAGTCTTTAAAGACTTGAGAACACTTGATGTATGTCTTGCCGTGGATATCTGTGGTGATAATGGGATACCACGTGCCACTTGATGTATGTTTTGGTGACCAACTTGCGGGTTCCACCCATGAACCTATGCATAGGGGTTGGCACACGTTTTCGTCGTGATTCTCTGGTAGAACTTTGGGGCACTCTTTGAGGTCCTTTATGTTGGTTGAATAGATGAATCTGAGATTGTGTGATGCATATCGTATAATCATACCCACGGATACTTGAGGTGACATTGGAGTATCTAGGTGACATTAGGGTTTTGGTTGATTTGTGTCTTAAGGTGTTATTCTAGTACGAACTCTAGGGCTGTTTGTGACACTTATAGGAATAGCCCAACAAATTGATTGGAAAGAATAACTTTGAGGTGGTTTCGTACCCTACCATAATCTCTTCGTTTGTTCTCTACTATTAGTGAGTTTGGAGTGACTCTTTGTTGCATGTTGAGGGATAGTTTTATGATCCAATTATGTTAGTATTGTTGAGGGAACTTACACTAGCGAAAGTATGAACCCTAGTCCTTGTTTCAACACATTGCAATACCATTTACACTCACTTTTATCATTCGTTACCTTGCTTTTTTTATAATTTCAGATTACAAATACCTTTATCTACCATCCATATACCACTTGTATCACCATCTCTTCGCCGAACTAGTGCACCTATACAATTTACCATTGTATTGGGTGTGTTGGGGACACAAGAGACTCTTTGTTATTTGGTTGCAGGGTTGCTTGAGAGAGACCATCTTCATCCTACGCGCTCCTACGGATTGATAAACCTTAGGTCATCCACTTGAGGGAAATTTGCTACTGTCCTACAAACCTCTGCACTTGGAGGCCCAACAACGTCTACAAGAAGAAGGTTGTGTAGTAGACATCAAGCTCTTTTCTGGCGCCGTTGCCGGGGAGGTTAGCACTTGAAGGTATATCTTTAGATCTTGCAATCAAGTATTTAGTTTCTTGTTTTATCACTAGTTTAGTTTATAAAAGAAAACTATAAAAAATGGAATTGAGTTTGTCTCATACGCTTCACCTTTTTAATATCTTTCGTGAGTATGATGGAAAGGATAATTGTGCTCAAGTGCTAGAAGAAGAAATCTATAAAATACTTGGCACTAAATATTTGAATGATGATCATGATTGCAATGTTGTTAGTATGAATTCCTTGAATATCCATGATGCTAATGATATGCAAAGCCACAAGCTTGGGGAAGCTATGTTTGATGAAGATGATATTTTTTGTCCCCCAAGTTTTGATGAGCAAATTTATTATGATGAAAGCATGCCTCCTATTTATGATAATTATATTGATGAAAGTGGATTTGGATAGGTCATGACTTTATTTTGTGATGAATCCACTATTCCGGAAGAGGTTCCAATTGATTATGAGAACAAAGTTGCTATCTATGATGATTATTGTGATGACTTGTATGCTATAAAGAATAATGATATCCATGAAACTTGTCATCATGATTTTAGTTTTCAATTGGATTATGCCTCACATGATAATTATTTTGTTGAGGTTGCTCCCACCATTATTCATGAGAAGAATTTTGCTTGTGTGGAGAGTAATAAAATTATATGCTTGTAGATCACGAAAAGAATGCTTTAGGTGCTGGTTATATTGTTGAATTCATTCATGATGCTACTGAAAATTATTATGAGGGAGGAACATATGCTTGTAGGAATTGCAATAATATCAAGTTTCCTCTCTATGTGCTTAAAGTTTTGAAGTTATGCTTGTTTTACCTTCCTATGCAAGTTGATTCTTGTTCCCATAAGTTGTTTGCTCACAAAATCCCTATGCATAGGAAGTATGTTAGACTTAAATGTGCTAGTCATATTGTTTATGATGCTCTCTTTATGTTTCAATTCTTATCTTTTTTGTGAGCATCATTGAAATCATCATGCCTAGCTAGGGGCATTAAATGATAGCGCTTGTTGGGTGGCAACCCAATATTATTTTTGTTCCGTACTTTTTGCTCCAGTTTAGTAATAAATAATTCATCTAGCCTATGTTTAGATGTTGTTTTATGTGTTTAATTAGTGTTTGTGCCAAGTAGAACCGTTGGGAAGACTTGGGGAAAGTCTTTGCGATCATGCTGTAAAAAATAGAAACTTTAGCGCTCACGAGAACTACTGCCATTTTTATTTGGAGAGTGATATTTAGTTAATTATTTTTGCAGATAATTAATAGATAAATTCCTTAGGTCCAGCAATTTATTTTAGAATTTTATGAGCTCCAGAAGTATACGTTTGATTCAGATTACTACAGACTGTTCTGTTTTTGACAGATTCTGTTTTTCATGTGTTGTTTACTTATTTTGATGAATCTATGGCTAGTGAAAGAGTTTATAAACCATAGATAAGTTGTAATACATTAGGTTTAACACCAATATAAATAAAGAATGAGTTCATTACTGTACCTTGAAGTGGTCTTTTGTTTTCTTATACTAACGGAGCTTACGAGTTTTCTGTTAAGTTTTGTGTTGTGAAGTTTTCAAGTTTTGGGTAAGGATTCGATGGACTATGGAATAAGGAGTGTCAAGAGCCTAAGCTTGGGGATGCCCCGGAAGGCATCCCCTCTTTCGTCTTCATTCATCGGTAACTTTACTTGGAGCTATATTTTTATTCGCCACATGATATGTGTTTTGCTTGGAGTGTCAATTTATTTTGTTAGGATTTGCTTGCTGTTATTTAGAACAATGTTTTTCATCTTTTATTTCAATAAAAGTGGCATTGATAGCCTTTACTATGCCTATGTTAGAAGTCCACATGTTGCTGTTTGAAAACAGAAAGTTTACCGCTGTTGCAATAATTCCCTAGAAAATTAAGAATGTGATAAAATGTTGAAACCTTTTGCATATTAAGCTCTGATAAATTTACTACATTGGGAATTTTCTTTCATAATTTTTGGATCTAGGGAAGTATGGATGTTGCAGCATTCTTTACAGACTATCCTGTTTAGGCAGATTGCTGTTATGTTTGCATTGTTTACATATGTTTGTTTCTTTAATGATTCTATTTGAGGATAGGACTATTAAATATGCAGAGGCATTTAGTATGCAATGTTGAATAATAATTTTAGTGATTTGCTACAGTAGAGTATGATAAGGTTTTTGCAATGGTTTATACTAACTTATCTCACGAGTCCTTGTTGTGTTTTGTGTGGATGAAGCTTTTGTGATTTAGGGAGACCGTGATATGAGAGGAATTAAGGAGACACAAAAGCTCAAGCTTGGGGATGCCCAAGGCATCCCAGGATAATATTTCAAGAAGTATCAAGCATCTAAGCTTGGGGATGCCCCGGTTGGCATCCCACCTTTCTTCTTCAACAATTATCGGTTAGTATCGGTTGATCCTAAGTTTTTGCTTCTTCACATGATGTTTGCTATTCTAAGATGTCATTTTATTTTGCTTTGATTTATGTTTGAATAGAGTACCAAGATCTGAAATTATTAAATGTTAGAGAGTCTTCACATAGTTGCATAATTATTCGACTACTCATTGATCTTCACTTATATCTTTCGGAGTAGTTTGTCATTTGCTCTAGTGCTTCACTTATATCTTTAAGAGCATGGTGGTGGTTTTATTTTATAGAAATAGATGAACTCTCATGCTTCACTTAGATTATTTTGAGAGTCTTAAATAGCATGGTAATTTGCTTAAAATCCTAATATGCTAGGTATTCAAGAATAATAAAATTCTCTTATGAGTGTGTTGAATACTAAGAGAAGTTTGATACTTGATGATTGTTTTGAGATATGAGGATGGTAATATTAGAGTCATGCTAGTTGAGTAGTTGTGAATTTGAGAAATACTTGCGTTGAAGTTTGTGATTCCTGTAGCATGCACGTATGGTGAACCGTTATGTAATGAAGTCGGAGCATGAGGTGTTTATTGATTGCCTTCCTTATGAGTGGCGGTCGGGGATGAGTGATGGTATTTTCCTACCAATCTATCCCCCTAGGAGCATGCGCGTAGTACTTTGTTTCGATAACTAATAGATTTTTGCAATAAGTATGTGAGTTCTTTATGACGAATGTTGAGTCCATGGATTATACGCACTCTCACCCTTCCACCTTTGCTAGCCTCTCTAGTACCGCGCAACTTTCGCCGGTACCATAAACCCACCATATACCTTCCTCAAAACAGCCACCATACCTACCTATTATGGCATTTCCATAGCCATTCCGAGATATATTGCCATGCAACTTTCCACCGTCCCATTATTATGACACGCTTCATCATTGTCATATTGCTAGCATGATCATGTAGTTGACATAGTATTTGTGGCAAAGCCACCGTTCATAATTCTTTCATACATGTCACTCTTGATTCATTGCATATCCCGGTACACCACCGGAGGCATTCATATAGAGTCATACTTTGTTCTAGTATCGAGTTGTATCATCGAGTTGTAAATAAATAGAAGTGTGATGATCATCATTCAATAGAGCATTGTCCCAAAAAAAGAGAAAGGCCATAAAAAAAGAAAGGCCAAATAAATAAAATAAAGGCCAAAAAAAGAAATGCCAAATAAAAAATATAAATATATATATATATATATATAAGGGACAATGCTACTATCCTTTTACCACACTTGTGCTTCAAATTAGCACCATGATCTTCATGATAGAGAGTCTCCTATGTTGTCACTTTCATATACTAGTGGGAATCTTTCATTATAGAACTTGGCTTGTATATTCCAATGATGGGCTTTCTCAAAATGCCCTAGGTCTTCATGAGCAAGCAAGTTGGATGCACACCCACTTAGTTTCTTTTGAGCTTTCATAAATTTATAGCTCTAGTGCATCCTTTGCATGGCAATCCCTACTCACTCACATTGATACGCCTAGTCGATGTGAGACTATCTTCTCCTTTTTGTCTCCTCCACAACCACCATTCTATTCCACCTATAGTGCTATGTCCATGGCTCACGCTCATGTATTGCGTGAAGATTGAAAAAGTTTGAGAACATCAGAAGTATGAAACAATTGTTTGGCTTGTCGTCGGGGTTGTGCATGATTTAAATATTTTGTGTGGTGAAGATGGAGCATAGCCAGACTATATGATTTTGTAGGGATAACTTTCTTTGGCCATGTTATTTTGAGAAGACATAATTGCTTAGTTAGTATGCTTGAAGTATTATTATTTTTATGTCAATATAAACTATTGTCTTGAATCTTATGGATCTGAATATTCATACCACAAGTAGGAAGAATTACATTGAAATTATGCCAACTAGCATTCCACATCAAAAATTATCTTTTTTATCATTTACCTACTCGAGGATGAGCAGGAATTAAGCTTGGGGATGCTTGATACGTCTCCAACGTATCTATAATTTTTGATTGCTCCATGCTATATTATCTACTGATTTGGGCAATATTGGGCTTTATTATCCACTTTTATATTACTTTTGGGACTAACCTATTAACCGGAGGCCCAGAAACTTTAGCGCTCACGAGAATTGCTGCCATTTTTATTTGGAAAGTGCTATTTAGTTAATTATTTTTGCAGATGATTAATAGATAAATTCCTCAGGTCCAGCAATTTATTTTAGAATTTTTGGGGTTCCAGAAGTTTGTGTTAGTTACAGATTACTACAGACTACTCTGTTTTTCGTGTGTTGTTTGCTTATTTTGATGAATCTATGGCTAGTAAAATAGTTTATAAACCATAGAGAAGTTGGAATACAGTAGGTTTAACACCAATATAAATAAAGAATGAGTTCATTACAACACCTTGAAGCAGTGTTTTGTTTTCTTTCGCTAACGGAGCTCACGAGTTTTCTAGTTTAAGTTTTGTGTTGTGAAGTTTTCAAGTTTTGGGTAAAGATTTCATGGATTATGGAACAAGGAGTGGCAAGATCCTAAGCTTGGGGATGCCCATGGCCCCCCAAGATAATCTAAGGACACCTAAAAGCCAAAGCTTGGGGATGCCCCGGAAGGCATCCCCTCTTTTCGTCTACTTCTATCGGTAACTTTACTTGGAGCTATATTTTTATTGACCACATGATATGCGTTTTGCTTGGAGCGTCTTGTATGATTTGAGTCTTTGCTTTTTAGTTTACCAAAATCATCCTTGCTGTACACACCCTTTGAGAGAGCCATACATGATTTGGAATTTGTTAGAATACTCTATGTGGTTCGCTTATATCATTTGAGTTATATAGTTTTGCTCTAGTACTTCACTTATATCTTTTAGAGCACGGTGGTGGATTTGTTTTATAGAAACTATTGATCTCTCATGCTTCACTTAGATTATTTTGAGATTCTTAAATAGCATGGCAATTTTCTTAAATAATCCTAATATGCTAGGTGTTCAAGATTAGTAAAAAGTTTTCTTATGAGTGTTTTGAATACTAAGAGAAGTTTGATGCTTGATGATTGTTTTGAGATATGGAGGTAATAATATCAAAGTCATGCTAGTTGACTAGTTGTGAATTTGAGAAATGCTTGTGTTGAAGTTTGCAAGTCCCGTAGCATGCACGTGTGGTAAACGTTATGTAACAAATTTGAAACATGAGGTGTTATTTGATTGTCTTCCTTATGAGTGGCGGTCGAGGACGAGCAATGGTCTTTTCCTACCAATCTATCCCCTAGGAGCATGCACATAGTGCTTGGTTTTTGATGACTTGTAGATTTTTGCAATAAGTATGTGAGTTCTTTATGACTAATGTTGAGTTCATGGATTATACGCACTCTCACCCTTCCATCATTGCTAGCCTCTTCGGTACCGTGCATTGCCCTTTCTCACATTGAGAGTTGGTGCAAACTTCGCCGGTGCATCCAAACCCCGTGATATGATACGCTCTTTCACACATAAACCTCCTTATATCTTCCTCAAATCAGCCACCATATCTACCTATTATGGTATTTCCATAGCCATTCTGAGATATATTGCCATGCAACTTTCCACCATTCCATTTATCATGACACATTCAACATTGTCATATTTCTTAGCATGATCATGTAGTTGGCATAGTATTTGTGGCAAAGCCACCGTTCATAATTCTTTCATAACATGTCACTCTTGGTTCATTGCATATCCCGGTACACCGCCGAAGGCATTCATATAGAGTCATATCTTGTTCTAAGTATCGAGTTGTAATTCTTGAGTTGTAAGTAAATAGAAGTGTGATGACCATCATTCATAGAGCATTGTCCTAAAAAAGAGAAAGGCCAAATAAAAAAATAAAAATAAAGAAGGGACAATGCTACTATCCTTTTTCCACACTTGTGCTTCAAAGTAGCACCATAATCTTCATGATAGAGAGTCTTTTGTTTTGTCACTTTCATATACTAGTGGCTTGTGTGTTCCAACAATGGGCCTCCTCAAGTGCCCTAGGTTTTCATGAGCAAGCAAGTTGGATGCACACTCACTTAGTTTCTTTTGTTGAGCTTTCATACATTTATAGCTCTAGTGCATCCGTTGCATGTCAATCCCTACTCCTTGCATTGACATCAATCGTTGGGCATCTCCATAGCCCATTGATTAGCCTCGTTGATGTGAGACTTTCTCCTTTTTTGTCTTCTCCACATAACCCCCATCATCATATTCTATTCCACCCATAGTGCTATATCTATGGCTCGCGCTCATATATTGCGTGAAAGTTTAAAGTTTTGAGATTACAAAAGTATGAAACAATTGCTTGGCTTGTCATCGGGGTTGTGCATGACGAGAGCATTCTTGTGTGACGAAAATGGAGCATGACTAAACTATATGATTTTGTAGGGATGAACTTTCTTTGGCCATGTTATTTTGAGAGGACATAATTGCTTAGTTAGTATGCTTGAAGTATTATTATTTTTATGTCAATATGAACTTTTATCTTGAATCTTATGGATCTAAATATTCATACCACAATTAAGAAGAATTACATTGAAATTATGCCAAGTAGCACTCCGCATCAAAAATTCTGTTTTTATCATTTACCTACTCGAGGACGAGCATGAATTAAGCTTGGGGATGCTGATACGTCTCCAACGTATCTATAATTTTTGATTGCTCCATGCTATATTATATTCTGTTTTGGATGTTTATGGGCTTTATTATACACTTTTATATTATTTTTGGGACTAACCTATTAACCCAGAGCCCAGTGCCAGTTTCTGTTTTTCCTTCTTTTAGAGTATCGTAGAAAAGGAAAATCAAATGGAGTCCAATTGACCTATACAATTATCTACCATCCATATACTACTTGTATCACCATCTCTTCGCTGAACTAGTGCACCTATACAATTTACCATTGTATTGGGTGTGGTGGGGACACAAGAGACTCTTTGTTATTTGGTTGCAGGGTTGCTTGAGAGAGACCATCTTCATCCTATGCCTCCTACGGATTGATAAACCTTAGGTCATCCACTTGAGGGAAATTTTCTACTGTCCTACAAAGCTCTGCACTTGGAGGCCCAACAACGTCTACAAGAAGAAGGTTGTGTAGTAGACATCTCAAACCTAGTTAACTAAGCATATTAGAGCTAACTTTGGTCATTTTGGAGGAAACAAAGCTAAGTATAGATCGTTTTAGAGCTAACTTAGGTAAAATGGATGGTTTTGGAGGTCAGTAAGCTTATTAAGTCATTTTGGAGGAAATAAAGCTAAGTCTAGGTCTTTATGCATTTGTTAAGCAAAACAGTAGAGAAACTTACCGTGATCATGGAGGTGTGGGAGCGGGCTGGCTCGTGCCGTACCTGGAGAAGGATCGTGCGATGCTTGTCTGGAGTTACGCTGCACCAAATATCATTTCCAATGTCTCGTTAGCATGATGACACTCAAATGTTCAGACTAACAAGTAGTGTCCATTCAAATTAAACTCACCGTCGTCCCAGGAGCAATCACTGGCATTGGCGGAGCGGTCTGACCGGACTTCTCGCACACAGACTGCACATTTGGTTTTGATGACTCAGTCATACTAGTTAGAAATGAGACAAACACTACATGAATGTTTTGGCTAATCAGCAGAAGAAACTTACCACAAGGAGCTCGTACATTGCCCTTGCCTGCATGTCATTCCGTGCCCTCTCCGCCTCCAACATCTTTGTCGTCCTCTCCTCCAACTCCCACTGCCTCTCCGCCGCCTCCGATAGAAGTTTCTCCATTCTATCTCTCTCACTCTATATAGCAGCCTGCAACACCACTCCTCGTTAGCATTTGTAATCATTGATGGAAGCGCACACAATGTAATGTAGAAAGATAGCTGAGTACGTATAACTAACCTTGAAGGCGAGTTGGACTGGCCGTTCACAAGGCCTTATCTCAGGAGCTGATCTCGACTAGCGCGCCTTGATCTCCGGGAGAGTGCTAGGACAACGGATAAGTCCATCTCCAATGGCTATCGAGCCATGGGACCTCCCGCCACCAGCTATCATCACCAGCTCTGGATCAATGGGACCCTGGCTCGGGTTAAAGTCCTCCCCTTTCCTCGCCTTCCCTTCATCTCTATATTTCACGAGCTTGTCGTGGGAGGAGATGTTGGTGAAGTTGTTTGCATCATCGAGGTCAGACGGAGAGAATGCCTTGACTTTCTTGTAAGAGGCAGTATGGGCCATGGCATAGAGGTCGTACACCTCTGGCACCTTATCCGCCTTATTGTAGCGTGCCTGAAAGAGAGAAACAACATAAATTAGTAATTAAAGGGCTCAAGCTAGCATGATGAATGAATTGCATGAATCATGAAGCAAACCACATACCCAGTTCCGCCCGAACTGATATAAGTTGGAGGTGCCTTGATGCTGTGGCACACCTTCCATTTGGGCACGTTTGTCCTTGGCCGCGTTGTGGACGACTAGCCATTCTTTTGAGCACCACTCATTGACCAACACCTCCCAACAATCCATCCGATCCGCACACCATCTCGGAGGCGCCTAAGTTAGCAAATAGAAACTTGAGCTCTACAACTATGAATTAATAAATGATGGAAGTAAGTACAAGGCCTTAAGAATTACCTTCATGTATTGCTCCTTACTCAGGAACTTCTCGTGGCACGCCGGCTTGGGCTTCTTGATACCACGCAAGGCGTAGTAGTCTCGAACAGCCTGCACCCGAGTCTCGTGCCGTAAGTTCTGTAGTAGGAGCTTGTAGACGTTCTCGATAACATTTGCCGCCTCCTTGATGTCTACTACACAAGCTTCTTCTTGTAGACGTTGTTGGGCCTCCAAGTGCAGAGGTTTGTAGGACAGTAGCAAATTTCCCTCAAGTGGATGACCTAAGGTTTATCAATCCGTAGGAGGTGTAGGATGAAGGTGGTCTATCTCAAGCAACCCTGCAACCAAATTACAAAGAGTCTCTTGTGTCCCCAGCACACCCAATACAATGGTAAATTGTATAGGTGCACTATTTCAGCGAAGAGATGGTGATACAAGTAGTATATGGATGGTAGATAATAGTTTTTGTAATCTGAAAATATAAAAACAGCAAGGTAACTAATGATAAAAGTGAGCGTAAACGGTATTGCAATGCTAGGAAACAAGGCCTAGGGTTCATACTTTCACTAGTGCAAGTCCTCTCAACAATAATAACATAATTGGATCACATAACTATCCCTCAACATGCAACAAAAAGTCACTCCAAAGTCACTAATAGCGGAGAGCAAACGAAGATATTATGGTAGGTGTCGGTGTCAAAACCGGCGGATCTCGGGTAGGGGGTCCCGAACTGTGCGTCTAAGGAGGATGGTAACATGAGGCAGGGGACACGATGTTTTACCCAGGTTCGGGCCCTCTTGATGGAGGTAAAACCCTACGTCCTGCTTGATTGTTCTTGATAATATGAGTAGTACAAGAGTTGATCTACCACGAGATCGGAGAGGCTAAACCCTAGAAGCTAGCCTATGGTATGATTGTATGTTGTCCTACGGACTAAACCCCTCCGGTTTATATAGACACCGGAGGGGGCTAGGGTTACACATAGTTGGTTACAAGGAAGGAGATCTACATATCCGTATTGCCAAGCTTGCCTTCCACGCCGAGAGAGTCCCATCCGGACACGGGACGAAGTCTTCAATCTTGTATCTTCATAGTCCAATAGTCCGGCCAAAGGATATAATCTGGCTGTCCGGATACCCCCTAATCCAGGACTCCCTCAGTAGCCCCTGAACCAGGCTTCAATGACGATGAGTCCGGCGCGTAGATTGTCTTCAGCATTGCAAGGTGGGTTCCTCCCCGAATACTTGATAGAAGATTTTGAACACGAGGATCATGTCCGGCTCTGCAAAACAAGTTCCACATACCACCGTAGAGGGAATAATATTTCCACAAATCTAATCTGCCGATGTACCCCGTAGTGTGACATCACACCACAGCCAGGTCTTTATTCGAATCGTTTTTCATAACCTATCTCAGCGTGTTTCGTGAGGCGGTTTCCTTGGCACGTCTTGTCAAAGCAGAGATCGTGTCCCGTTATTACGGGATTCCCATCAATACGAACGTGGGTAACCCAACCGCGCCATCAATTACGGCGCTTGGGGGATAAGCGAGTTTTACCAGGCTAGTGGGGGCGCATAGTTTAGTCCGCCCTTATAAAGGGATAAGGTCTCACCTTTTTCTACCCACATCTTCTTCCTCCTTGCTCATCCATTCTCGCACACTCGAGCTCCAGCTCCCAAGTCCACATCCTTCTCCTCAACTCTCTCCAAACATGTCCGGAGCGGGAGGCAAGTGGATGGCCTCCTCCGTCATGGAGGGACACATCAAAAAACTACGTGGAGCCGGATACTTAGCCGTGGATATCGTGCACCGGCTTCCAGCCATGGGGCAGATCGTCCCTACCCCGGAACCTCACGAAAGGGTGGTTTTCCTCCCCCACTTCGTCCGCGGACTGGGGTTTCCCATCCATCCATTCGTCCGCGGCCTCATGTTCTATTATGGTCTGGACTTTCATGATCTGGCCCCGAATTTCATCCTCAACATCTCAGCGTTCATCGTCGTGTGCGAGGCTTTCCTCCGCATCCGGCCCCACTTCGGCCTATGGCTGAAGACCTTCAATATCAAGCCGAAGGTAGTAGGTGGCCAACAAGCAGAATACGGTGGAGCCATGGTGGGAAAATGCCCAACGTTACATGGCTCGAGGGCTCCTTCGTGGTGACCGTAAAGGGGTGGCAATCGGGGTGGTTCTACATCACCAAGCCGCGCGACACCAACTGGGTGGCGGCCCCTGAGTTTCAATCCGGAATCCGCACGCGGCTCACTTCCTAGAAGGAGAAGGGCATGTCTTGGGGCTCTTCGGTGGAGCTGGACGGACCCCAGAAGTGTATCTGGAACATGACAAGCAAGAAACTTAAGCTTGTCAACATAGTCCAGGTCATGCTCTTCCGCCGGATCCTCCCGTGTCAACAACGGGCTTTCAACTTATGGGAGTTCGAACTGGCCCAGCACCAGACTCTATGTGAGCTCTTCGACATGACGCATAAGGATGTCTGGAAGGTGCTGTTCAAGGGCGCCGAGGTCTCTCCTTCTCTTACCGAGAACCGCGGGCTAAGCGCGAAGCGCCTTGCGAATCCGGTAAGTTCTGTACATCTGGCAGGGTATTTATTTCCCATAGCTTAACCATGTGCGTGGTCTGAGCTCCCATGCCTTCGACAGGACTGGGTGGAGACATCGGAGCAGATTAACTGTCCGGCCCCACTGCCCGAAGACCCTGCGGACGCTCTCCTGACGGAGATGCGGACTCCGGCTCCTTATGAGGTGCCGGAGATGACCAAGAAGAAAGCCAAGGGAACCCGAAAGAGTTCCCGGCTCCAGGTGGTATCAGACTCATCGTCCGATAACTCTGAGATGCACTCCTCCCATGAAAACGAGGAGAAGGAAGACGAAGACTCTCCCCCTCCAGCCGGGGGAGACAAGAAAAGGAAGGCCGCCCCAACCGGGGAGGCCGAAGGGTCCAAGAAGGGAAGGACTCTCCTTCCGGACTATTCCACCACCGCCGCCGACGGTGAAGACGAGTGGCTGCTCAGGGCCAAGCCCCTGGCGAAGTCGTAAGTATTCGGATACCAGAGTAACTCATAGCATACTTTTGTTGCACTGCTTCTCCTAACGTCGAATATGATTATGCAGTCCGCGCCAAGCCTGTATCGACGTGTCATCGTCGGACGGTTACTTGGACTCGTCGGACATGGATAGTGAGACACTTCCAACCGCCACCTCTCCTTGGCCTATGGACAATGCCGAGGTACTGTCTCAAGGGGCACCGAGCCGGGGGGAGACAGTCTCGGAGGCGCCTCAAGGCGACCTTCCGCACTCCAGGAGCAAAGGGAGTAAGGCTCCCAGGGGCTCCATGTTTGGCCCGTAGCCGGACACCACGCCGGAACCTCTAGTGGTTCCAGACTTGGGCAGGCGACCCCCTTCCAAGAGGGGCAAGCCGTCCATGCCGGTGACCTCTGTCCATCCAGAGGCACCGGATGAACTGCTGGGAGCGCTTCATGGAGCTTCCATCAACGAAGAGCACCGCACTATTATGAGTGCGGTGATCAAGAAGGTTCAGTCCGCCAAGAGCGGACTGACTGAAGCTTGTACCAGCCTTCTAACAGGCTTTGAGGTAAGTATTTAAAATATAGGAAAAATATTACCGCATAGACAGTAGCCCCTGATGCTTTGTTTGGTGTTCACAAAGAAAAGCCGAATAGAGGATCAAAAAATATCTGCAGGAGTCTAATATAGGCTTCGCTGCTGACCTCTGCCGCACTGACTGCGGAGGTCGCCTCCCTGAAGCAGCACTTTGAGCGGTCCGAGAAAGAGCTCGGCCTTGCCAAGAGGCAGCTCGAGGAGAACAAAGGTAGGTAATACCTTGTCTATATAAAAAGGAAAATGTGGTTGCGAACTGACAGGATCATCATGAATGTGCCAGGGGCCACGACCAAAGTGGCGACCCTAAAGCAAGCGTTGTCCGAGGCTGAAAACAAAGCGGCCAAGGAGCGCACCGAGCGGGAGAGACAAGAGGCACGGGTGGGGGAGGTGCAGCAAGAGCTCCAGGCTCTCGTGAAGAAACACGAGACTTTGGAGCTTGACTCAAAGACGTGAGAGTCCGAGCTTGCCGTGGCCCTCGAGAGCACAAAGCATGCCAAGGCTGAAGCCCAAAAGGCCCTCCAGGAAATTGAGGCGATGAGGAAGATAGCAGCGGGTAAGGCATTCAATATGCAAAGCAAGCATGTGAAAGTAAATTACTTGTTACTTACCCGAGTCCGAAGCTCTCTAGGAGCATTCGCAGATTTGCCCCGCAGCGCATCAGATGCCGTGAAGTTTTACCAGGCCGAGGAGGGAAGCTCGATGGAGAAGTTGTTCTGGTCTCAGTATACTGGGATCGAACACCCGATGCCTATGAGCAACCAGCTGAAGCAGCTGGTCGAGCTGCACAAGGCGGCCGAACAGGCCATGAGGGTCCTTATAGTCCGGATGTGGCCTGGCGACTCCCTTCCCAATAGCTACTTCGGCCTGGTGAGGCGGCTTGTGGATGCCTGCCCACGGCTGGAAGTCATCAAGCGGTTCGTCTGTATCGAAGGTGCCCGCCGGGCTTTTGCCCGTGCAAAGGTGCACTGGGCCAAGATGGACGCCGAGATGCTGGTGAAGGAGGGGCCGCCGCAGGGCAAGGAGCATCGCCACCCCGAAATGTATTATGAGGGTGTCCTGAAGGGTGCCCGTCTTGTGGCGAACAAGTGTGCGAAGGATGTAATATTTGAATGAACTCGCTCGTGTGATCCTGTATTATGAAAACTTGTTCATATCTGCTATGCAACGCTTGTTTGAATTTAAAATATTACCTTCTGTACGGTTGTTTATCAAAACTGAGAGATGGCCAGTCGTCGGCTTCTTGCCCCATGCCACGAGTGCCAGGGTGTTCGGGATAAATCTGAGCACTCTTTTTCCCATTGTTGGGTCCTTCGAGGGAGGTTCTTAGCTCAACGAACAAGGCAATCAGACTATAATGCTTTATCACTCTCACTTAGCCATAGAAGTCTACAATTTTAAATTTTGGCGAAGCCCCTAGTATTTGAAAGGCCGAATTCGGGGCGCTATACACGCCTAAGACGAACAAAGCCGACTCCTCACCCTAGGCGGCATAAGTCTTTAGGGACTCGAGACCTCTCGAATAGCGACCGGCTCTCGCCTTATCATGACAGTCAGTTTTAGCTTTCTCTACCGAGGTGCTTAGCCCAGATGAACCAGGGCATAATCACAGTAGTTCTCCCAGTGCTACCTTAGCCGATATAGCGGAACATAAGGTACCAAAAAAATGGGAGCCAGGCAAACCCAACTATTGACCCAAGACATGATTCGGAGCTGATGCATATAATGCTATAAGTTCGGGGTGCCGCACTGTCGAAAGTGTTCGGACTTCTCACGCTGTATTATGGGGTATGCTTAAGCCCCTGGCGTATTGGCCGTACCAGAGTGTATGGGTGCTGAATGTCATGAATGAGCATATATATATAAAAGGAATAGAGAATGCGGTAATAGTCTAGTGATATGCATTGTTTATTCAAAAAGGTGCATCGAAGCAGAATGATACAAGTAGTGCGATAAGCAAAAAAGTAGGACTATTTGACATGTCCCCTCTAAGGGAAAGCTGAGGAATGGTATTTAAAGCAAGCATTTCACTCGTTATCAGAGACCACCTGGGAGTTCCGTGGTGCGACGTAGCTTTCTGCCTCCTTGGTTATTGCATCTTGCGTCCGGCAATCGTACTGCCGGATGGGGTTTCCAGAGATTAAAGTCCTGAAAGAGAGAAAAATAACAAAGCGGGAAGCCCCTAGTGCGGTTGAGCCGTGTCTTGGGGCGTGTCGTAGTCGTGCCCCCCTCACCACCTGTGCCCATGGTATTTTCAATGCGTAATTATGTACGCGTGGCATGAATTTGGCCGTTGGGCTGGTACTGGGGTGGGGGCCGCATTGCTATGCGATCTCGGAACATGCCAGGCGGACTTGTTGCCGATTACTCCGGGCGCGCTTGAAGGTGTCCGGGTCTTTAGTCGCTGAACTGGTGGATTGCCTTAAGAGGCTGCGTTGCGCTTCTGCTGCGAGGGCCGCAGTGTGCTCCTCCGTGCGGAGAGAGCGCTTTGTGTTTCAATTGACTGTGATGACCCCCCGAGGTCCTGGCATCTTGAGCTTGAGATATGCATAGTGCGGCACCGCGTTAAATCTCGCAAATGCGGTTCGCCCGAGCAGTGCATGATAGCCGCCGCGGAACGGGACTATATCGAAGATTAAATCCTCGCTTCGGAAGTTATCCGAGGATCCGAAGACCACTTCCAGTGTGACTGAGCCTGTGCAATGGGCCTCTACACCTGGTATGACGCCTTTGAAGGTCGTTTTTGTGGGTTTGATCGTTGAGGGGTCTCTACCCATTTTGCGCACTGTATCCTGATAAAGCAGGTTCAGGCTACTGCCACCGTCCATAAGGACTCGAGTGAGGTGAAATCCGTCGATGATTGGGTCTAGGACCAGTGCGGCGAATCCGCCATGACATATACTAGTGGGATGGTCCCTGCGATCGAAGGTGATCGGACAGGAGGACCATGGGTTGAACTTTGGGGCGACTGGCTCCAATGCATATACATCCCTTAACGCACGCTTCTGCTCCCTCTTAGGGATGTGGGTTGCGTATATCATGTTCACCGTCCACACTTGTGGGGGGAACCTCTTCTGTCCTCCGGTGTTCGGCTGCCGGGGCTCTTCCTCGTCATCACTATGTAGCCCCTTATCTTTGTTTTCGGCGTTTAACTTGCCGGCCTACTTGAACACCCAACATTCCCTGTTGGTGTGGTTGGCTGGCTTGTCGGGGGTGCCATGTATTTGGCACGAGCGATCGAGAATACAGTCCAAACTGGAAGGGCCCGGAGTGCTTCTTTTCAATGGATTTTTCCGCTGACTGGGTTTAGAGCCTCTGAATCCGGCATTGACTGTCGTATCTTCGGTATTGTCGCTGTTGACGTGGCGCTTATGTTTGTTGCGACGTGACCTACCATTGTTATCCTTGGTATCTGAAGTACCATGGTTTTTTGATATCTTATTGCTGCGAGCCAGCCAACTGTCCTCTCCCGCGCAAAAGCGGGTCATGGGTGTCGTGAGGGCTACCATAGATTTTGGCTTTTCCTGGCCAAGGTGCCGGGCGAGCCACTCGTCGCGGATGTTGTGCTTAAAAGCTGCTAGGGCCTCTGCATCCGTACAGTCGACGATTTGAGTTTTCTTTGTCAGGAACCGTGTCCAGAATTGCCTAGCCGATTCCTCTGGCTGCTGAATTATGTGGCTCAAGTCATCGGCATCTGGTGGTTGCACATAAGTGCCCTAGAAGTTGTCAAGGAATGCGGCTTCCAGATCTTCCCAACACCCAATGGATTCTGCTGGCACGCTGTTGAGTCAATGCCAAGCTGGTCCTTTGAGCTTGAGTGGGAGGTATTTGATGGCATGTAGATCGTTGCCGCGGGCCATGTGGATGTGCAGGAGGAAGTCCTCGATCCATACCGCGGGATATGTTGTTCCATCATATGATTCGATATTTACGGGTTTAAAACCCTCTGGGATTTGGTGATCCATTACTTCGTCTGTGAAGCATATGGGGTGTGCGGTGCCTCTGTAGTGGGCTATGTCGCGACGCAGCTCGGATGAGTATTGTCCGCTGTGTTCGGCCCAGCCAGATTTACTTTTACTGTATCCGGCGTGACGGTGATCGTCTCGCATAGTGGCGCACCCTCATGATCCGTAGATCGATCTTGCGTGTTTTGCTTTGTCCTCCAATACGTCTCGCAGATCTAGCGTGTTTCCCCGTGCCTTGTCATTTTTATTTGAGTGGCGTCGGGGTGCGGGCTGAGTTTTTGGGTGAAATGCCTCTCTGTCGCGACCATGAGGTGTCGGATCAGCCACGTCGTATGCTGGAGATGTAGGTTTTAATGATTCCTCCTCTAGTCGGGGTAGCAACCTGCGCTTTGGGTAACTCTTGGAGGGACGTTCGAGTTCATATTCCTCGGCCGCAAGGACTTCAGTCCATCTTTCAGCTAGCAAATCTTGATCAGCTTGAAGCTGCTGCTGCTTTTTCTTAAGGCTATTTGCCGTGGCTATAAGCCGGTGCTTGAAGCCCTGTTGCTCGGTGGGATCCTCCGGCACGAAAAATTCGTCATCGTTGAGGCTTGCCTCGTCTTCGGAGGGAGGCATGTAATTATCATCCTCCGCCTCTCCATCTGCCGCTCTCTCGGGAGGGTTGGCTTCTCCATCCTCCTGCTCTAAATCTTGCTGTAGGGATTGTTGTCGTCTTCGGCACTGTCCGGAGTGCTATTATCTCCTGTTCCAGTGTCACCGCTTTTGCTTTGGCGAGACTTAGAGCGGTGCCGCTAACGTCGGCGCTTGGGTTGCTTCTTGGAGGGGTCATCCTCCGCTGTCTCGTCGCCATTGCCTTCTTTGGGTGTGTCCACCATGTATATATCATATGATGAGGTGGTTGTCCAGTGCCCTATGGGCAGTGGTTCCTCTTCGTCTCCTGCATCGTCGTCCATACCCTCGATGTCTTCGGAGTCGAAGTCAAGCATGTCGGTCAAATTGTCGACAGTGGCTACTAAGTGGGTGGTGGGTGGGCGGCGAATTTCTTCGTCATCCGCATCCCAATCCTACCGAACATAGTTCGGTCAGGACTCTCCTGACAGGGAGAGAGACCTTAATGAGTTCAGTATGTCGCCGAAGGGCGAGTGCTGAAAGATATCCGCGGAGGTGAACTCCATGATCGGCGCCCAGTCGGATTCGATATGCACGGGCGCAGGCGGTTCGGAGTCCATGGCCGGGGAAGAATCCGGCAGTTCGGCGTCACGACTCCCGTGAAGGGTAAGGTCGATACTCGGCTCGATCGCCGCTGAGAATACGGCCTCCGTGGTGGGGTCTATCCACCCGTCCATGGATGGCGCAATTGGTTCCGAATTGAGGGCCAGAGCGGTCTCCTGAACACTGTCCGATGGTAGAGCTAAATCATGCTCATCGTGACCGTGCGGCACACTCGGCAGGGGCTCGAATCCGTCGAAGATCAAGTCTCCGCGGATGTCAGCCGTGTAGTTTAAGCTTCCAAACCTGACCTGGTGGCCAGGGGCGTAACTCTCGATCTGCTCCAGATGGCCAAGCGAGTTGGCCCACAGTGTGAAGCCGCCGAATACGAAGATCTATCCGGGGAGAAAGGTCTCACCCTAGACTGTATCGCTATCGATGATCGAAGGATCCATCAAGCCTAACGGTGACGACACAGAGGAACTCTCAATGAAAGCACCAATGTCGGTGTCAAAACCGGCGAATCTTGGGTAGGGGGTCCCGAACTATGCGTCTAAGGCGGATGGTAATAGGAGCAGGGGACACGATGTTGTACCTAGGTTCGTCCCTCTAGATGGAGGTAAAACCCTACATCCTGCTTGATTGTTCTTGATAATATGAGTAGTACAAGAGTTGATCTACCACGAGATCGGAGAAGCTAAACCCTAGAAGCTAGCCTATGGTATGATTGTATGTTGTCCTACGGACTAAACCCCTCCGGTCTATAAAGACACCGGAGGGGGCTAGGGTTACACAGAGTCGGTTACAAGGAAGGAGATCTACATATCCGTATTGCCAAGCTTGCCTTCCATGCCAAGGAGAGTCCCATCCGGACACGGGACGAAGTCTTCAATCTTGTATCTTCATAGTCCAACAGTCCGGCCAAAGGATATAATCCGGCTGTCCGGATACCCCCTAATCCAGGACTCCCTCAGTAGGGTACGAAACCACCTCAAAGTTATTCTTTCCAATCAATCCGTTGGGCTATTCCTATAAGTGTCGCAAACAGCCCTAGAGTTCGTACTAGAATAACACCTTAAGACACAAATCAACCAAAACCCTAATGTCACCTAGAGACTCCAATGTCACCTGAAGTATCCGTGGGTATGATTATATGATATGCATCACACAATCTCAGATTCATCTATTCAACCAACACATAGAACCTCAAAGAATGCCCCAATGTTCCTACCGGATAATCACGACAAAAACTTGTGTCAACCCCTATGCATAGGTTCATGGGCGGAACACGCAAGTTGATCACCAAAACATACATCAAGTGAATCACGTGATATCCCATTGTCACAAGTGTTCTCAAATCTTTAAAGACTCAATCCGATAAGATAACTTCAAAGGGGAAACTCAATCCATTAGAAGAGAGTATAGGGGGGGGGAGAAAACATCATAAGATCCAACTATAATAGCAAAGCTCGCGATACATCAAGATCGTACCACCTCAAGAACATGAGAGAGAGAGAGATCAAACACATAGCTACTGATACATACCCTCAGCCCCGAGGGATAACTACTCCCTCCTCGTCATGGAGAGCACCGGGATGATGAAGATGGCCACCGGAAAGGGATTGTGCCCTCCGGCACGGTGCCAAAATGGGTCTAGATTGGTTTTCGGTGGCTACGGAGGCTTATGGCGGCGGAACTCCCGATCTATTGTGCTCTTCAATCGTTTTAGGGTATATGGAGATATATAGGCGGAAGAAGTACGTCAGGGGGGCCACGAGGGGCCCACGAGGGTGGAGGGCGCGCCCAGGGGGGATGGGCGTGCCCCACTACCTCGTGGCTTCCTCGAAGCTTCCTTGACATGGACTCCAAGTCTCCCGGGTTGCTTTCCTTCCAGAAATAAGTTCCGTGAAGTTTCAGGTCAATTGGACTCCGTTTGATTTTCCTTTTCTGCGATACTCTAAAACAAGGAAAAAACAGAAACTGGCACTGGGCTCTGGGTTAATAGGTTAGTCCCAAAAATAATATAAAAGTGTATAATAAAACCCATAAACATCCAAAACAGAAGATAATATAGCATGGAGCAATCAAAAATTATAGATACGTTGGAGACGTATCAGCATCCCCAAGCTTAATTCCTGCTCGTCCTCGAGTAGGTAAATGATAAAAACAGAATTTTTGATGCGGAGTGCTACTTGGCATAATTTCAATGTAATTATTCTTAATTGTGGCATGAATATTCAGATCCGAAAGATTCATGAAAAAATTTCATATTGACATAAAAATAATAATACTTCAAGCATACTAACTCAGCAATTATGTCCTCTCAAAATAACATGGCCAAAGAAAGTTCATCCCTACAAAATCATATAGTTTAGTGATGCTCCATTTTTGTCACACAAGAATGCTCTCATCATGCACAACCCCGATGACAAGCCAAGCAATTCTTTCATACTTTAGTAATCTCAAACCTATAAACTTTCACGCAATATATGAGCGCGAGGCATGGATATAGCACTAGGGGTGGAATAGAATATGATGATGGGGGTTATGTGGAGAAGACAAAAAAGAAGAAAGTCTCACATCAACGAGGCTAATCATTGGGCTATGGAGATGCCCATCGATTGATGTTAATGGAAGGAGTAGGGATTGCCATGCAACGGATGGACTGGAGATATAAATGTATGAAAGCTCAACAAAAGAAACTAAGTGGGTGTGCATCCAACTTGCTTGCTCACGAAGACCTGCGGCACTTGAGGAGGCCCATTGTTGGAATATACAAGGCAAGTTCTATAATGAAAAATTCCCACTAGTATATGAGATCATGGTGCTACTTTGAAGCACAAGTGTGGTAAAAGGATAGTAGCATTGCCCTTTTTTATTTCTTTTTTTATTTGGCCTTTTTCTTTTTTCTTTTTTTTGCCTTTCTTTTTTTAGGACAATGCTCTATGAATGATGGTCATCACACTTCTATTTACTTATAACTCAAGAATTACAACTCGATACTTAGAACAAGATATGACTCTATATGAATGCCTCCGGCGGTGTACCGAGATATGCAATGAACCAAGAGTGACATGTTATGAAAGAATTATGAACGGTGGCTTTGCCATAAATACTATGTCAACTACATGATCATGCTAAGCAATATGACAATGATGAATGTGTCATGATAAACGGAATGGTGGAAAGTTGCACGACAATATATCTCGGAATGGCTATGGAAATGCCATAATAGGTAGGTATGGTGGCTGTTCTGAGGAAGATATAAGGAGGTTTATGTGTAAAAGAGCGTATCATATCACAGGGTTTGGATGCACCGGCGAAGTTTGCACCAACTCTCAATGTGAGAAAGGGCAATGCGCGGTACCGAAGAGGCTAGCAATGATGGAAGGGTGAGAGTGCGTATAATCCATTGACTCAACATTAGTCATAAAGAACTCACATACTTATTGCAAAAATCTAAAAGTCATCAAAAACCAAGCACTACGCGCATGCTCCTAGGGGGATAGATTGGTAGGAAAAGACCATCGCTCGTCCCCGACCACCACTCATAAGGAAGACAATCAAATAACACCTCATGTTTCAAATTTGTTACATAATGTTTACCATACGTGCATGCTACGGGACTTGCAAACTTCAACACAAGAATTTCTCAAATTCACAACTACTCAACTAGCACGACTTTGATATTATTACCTCCATATCTCAAAATAATCATCAAGCATCAAACTTCTCTTAGTACTCAAAACACTCATATGATTTTTTTACTAATCTTGAACACCTAGGATATTAGGATTATTTAAGCAAATTGCCATGCTATTTAAGAATCTCAAAATAATCTAAGTCAAGCATGAGATATCAATAGTTTCTATAAAACAAATCCACCACCGTGCTCTAAAAGATATAAGTGAAGTACTAGAGCAAAACTATATAACTCAAATGATATAAGCGAAGCACATAGAGTGTTCTAAAAAATTCCAAATCATGTATGGCTCTCTCAAAGGGTGTGTACATCAAGGATGATTGTGGTAAACTAAAAAGCAAAGACTCAAATCATACAAGACGCTCCAAGCAAAAGACATATCATGTGGTGAATAAAAATATAGCTCCAAGTAAAGTTACGGATAGAAGTAGACAAAAAGAGGGGATGCCTTCCGGGACATCCACAAGCTTTGGCTTTTAGGTGTCCTTATATTATCTTGGGGGTGCCATGGGCATCCCCAAGCTTATGTTCTTTCCACACCTTGTTCCATAATCCATCAAATCTTTACCCAAAACTTGAAAACTTCACAACACAAAACTTAAAGTAGAAAACTCGTGAGCTCCGTTAGCGAAAGAAAACAAAACACTACTTCAAGGTGATGTAATGAACTCATTCTTTATTTATATTGGTGTTACACCTACTGTATTTCAACTTACCTATGGTTTATAAACTATTTTACTAGCCATAGATTCAACAAAATAAGCAAACAACACACGAAAAACAGAATCTGTCAAAAAGAGAACAGTCTGTAGTAATCTGTAACTAACTCAAACTTCTGGAACCCCAAAAATCCTAAATAAATTTCTGGACCTGAGTAATTTATTTATTAATCATCTGCAAAAATAATTAATTAAATAGCACTTTCCAAATAAAAATGGCAGCAATTCTCGTGAGCGCTAAAGTTTCTGTTTATTACAGCATGATCATAAAGACTTCACCCAAGTCTTCCCAAAGGTTCTACTTGGCACAAACACTAATTAAAACATAAAAACTCAATCATAACAGAGGCTAGATAAATTATTTATTACTAAACAGGAGCAAAAAGTAAGGAACAAAAATAAAGTTGGGTTGCCTCCAACAAGCGCTATCGTTTAACGCCCCTAGCTAGGCATGATGATTTCAATGATGCTCACATAAAAGATAAGAAGTGCAACATAAAGAGAGCATCACTAGGAATATGACCAGCACATTTAAGCCTAACCCACTTACTATGCATAGGGATTTTGTGAGCAAACAACTTATGGGAACAATAATCAACTAGCATAGGAAGGCAAAACAAGCATAACTTTGAAACTTTAAGCACATAGAGAGGAAACTTGATATTATTGCAATTCCTACAAGCATATATTCCTCCCTCATAATAATTTTCAGTAGCATCATGAAATAATTCAACAATATAACCAGAACCTAAAGCATTCTTTTCATGATTTACAAGCATAGAAAATTTACTACTCTCCACATAAGCAAAATTCTTTTCATTCGGAATAGTGGGAGTATCATAGGAGACTTGAATACTATAAATTTTTTCCACATTAAAAGAGTAATGTTCAGAAAAAGGGGAATAATAATCATGACAAGTTTTATAAATATAATCATCACTACTTTTTATAGCATAAGTGTCATCATAATAATCGTCATAAGTAGCAACTTTGTTCTCATCATAATCAATTGAAACCTCTTCCGAAATAGTGGATACATCGCTAAATAAAGTCATGACCTCTCCAAATCCACTTTCATAAATATTATAAGATTCAACATCCTCCAAAATAGAGGGATCATTACTTCCTAAAGTTGACACTCTTCCAAACCCTCTTTCATAAATATAATCATCATAGGTAGAAGGCATGCTATCATCATTATAAATTTGCATATCAAAACTTGGGAGACTAAAAATATCATCTTCATTAAACGTAGCATCCCCAAGCTTGGGACAAACATTAATTTCAGCAAATATATTCTCAAAAACATCATCTTCATCAAACATAGCAACCCCAAGCTTGGACCTTTTCATATCATAAGCATAATCACTCTCATCATTAAATAGTATGGATAGCACCAATAGTATAGCAATTATCATATTCTTCCAAGCAAGTGGCAAAAAGATTTTCAAGATCATAAGATGTATTATTATCTTTCACAATTATATTTGATTCATTTTCATGAGGCACAGCAATAATATGAGCAACATTATTTGGGAGAGATATCTTTTCACCTCTCTTCCTTTTTCTTTTCTTCTTCTTCACTGCATCATGTGTGGGTTCAATCCTCTTTTTGGAGCTCCTTATTAGTGAGATCGGTTGAATAGAGGGCTCCTCCTCGTTACCTGATTCATCATAAAAAATAATAGGAGGGTATTTGGAAGTCTCTTCCCTTTCATTAGTATTCTCTTCATCTTCTATTTGTTTTCTTTTCTTTATGTAGTTGGCAATATAAGGATTTTCAATGTAATTCATCGCACAATACATATAAATTTTCTCTAGATCAAAACCAAGAAGTTTATAATGGGCAAATTCTGGAAGATGCTTAGTAATATGTTTCATTTCTTCGTAGCTCATAAGCAAACTAAGTTCATTATAATGTGCAAGGGAAACCAACTCATCACAATTTTTGGACACGATTAGATCATGAAACAATTTGCATCGGATAGCTAAATGACCACTTTCATTGCAAAGTCCACAAGTATGGCCAAGAAAATTTAAATTTTCAGCACAATCATCTAGCCTTTCTTGCAAAAATTTAGTTTCTAAGTGCTTATGCCTCTTGCAATATCTATCTTCCCTATTTGGTGTGTACTTGCAAACCCAATGCACTCCACAAAAATTGACATGTTTATAGGAGACATTTTCATCATAACTAGTACAATCATCATTAGTACTATGGATATTCAAGGAGTTCATACTAACAATATTGCAATCATGCTCATCATTCAAATATTTAGTGCCAAACATTTTAATGCATTCTTCTTCTAACACTTTGGCACAATTTTCCTTTCCATCATACTCACGAAAGATATTAAAAAGATGAAGCGTATGAGATAAACTCAATTCCATTTAATTGTACTTTTCTTTTTATAAACTAACTAGTGCTAAAACAAGAAACAAAAAGACTCGATTGCAAGATCTAAAGATATACCTTCAAGCACTCACCTCCCCGGCAACGGCGCCAGAAAAGAGCTTGATGTCTACTACACAACCTTCTTCTTGTAGACGTTGTTGGGCCTCCAAGTGCAGAGGTTTGTAGGACAGTAGAAAATTTCCCTCATGTGGGATGACCTAAGGTTTATCAATCCATAGGAGGCATAGGATGAAGATGGTCTCTCTCAAGCAACCCTACAACCAAATAACAAAGAGTCTCTTGTGTCCCCAACACACTCAATACAATGGTCAATTGTATAGGTGCACTTGTTCAGCGAAGAGCTGGTGATACAAGTAGTATATGGATGATAGATAATAGTTTTTGTAATCTGAAAATATAAAAACAGCAAGGTAACTAATAATAAAAGTGAGCGTAAACGGTATTGCAATGCTAGGAAACAAGGCCTAGGGTTCATACTTTTACTAGTGCAAGTCCTCTCAACAATAATAACATAATTGGATCATATAACTATACCTCAACATGCAACAAAGAGTCACTCCAAAGTCACTAATAGCGGAGAGCAAACGAAGAGATTATGGTAGGGGTACGAAACCACCTCAAAATTATTCTTTCCAATCAATCAGTTGGGCTCTTCCTATAAGTGTCACAAACAACCCTAGAGTTCGTACTAGAATAACACCTTAAGACACAAATCAACCAAAACCCTAATGTCACCTAGATACTCCAATGTCACCTCAAGTATCCGTGGGTATGATTATACGATATGCATCACACAATCTTAGATTCATCTATTCAACCAACACATAGAACCTCAAAGAGTGCCCCAAAGTTCCTACCAGAGAAACACGACGAAAACGTGTGCGAACGCCTATGCATAGGTTCATGGGCGGAACCCGCAAGTTGATCACCAAAACATACATCAAGTGAATCACGTGATATCCCATTGTCACCACAGATACACATGGCAAGACATACATCAAGTGTTCTCAAATCTTTAAAGACTCAATCCGATAAGATAACTTCAAAGGGGAAACTCAATCCATTACAAGAGAGTAGAGGGGGGAGAAAACATCATAAGATCCAACTATAATAGCAAAGCTCGCGATACATCAAGATCGTACCACCTCAAGAACATGAGAGAGAGAGATCAAACACATAGCTACTAGTACATACCCTCAGCCCCGAGGGAGAACTACTCCCTCCTCGTCATGGAGAGAACCGGGATGATGAAGATGGCCACCAAAAAGGGATTGCCCCCTCCAGCAGGGTGCCAGAACGGGTCTAGATTGGTTTTCGGTGGCTGTGGAGGCTTCTGGCGGTGGAACTGCCGATCTATTGTGTTCTCCAATCGTTTTAGGGTATATGGAGATATATAGGCGGAAGAAGTACGTCAGGGGGGCCACGAGGGGCCCACAAGGGTGGAGGGCGCGCCAAGGGGGGGGGGCACCCCACTACCTCGTGGTTTCCTTGAAGCTTCCTTGACGTGGACTCCAAGTCTCCCGGGTTGCTTTCTTTCCAAAAATAAGTTCCGTGAAGTTTCAGGTCAATTGGACTCCGTTTGATTTTCCTTTTCTGTGATACTCTAAAACAAGGAAAAAACAGAAACTGGCACTGGGCTCTGGGTTAATAGGTTAGTCCCAAAAATAATATAAAAGTGTATAATAAAGCGCATAAACATCCAAAACAGAAGATAATATAGCATGGAGCAATCAAAAATTATAGATACGTTGGAGAGGCATCACTCCTCCTCGTATCCCTCAAGACACCTATAGAATGATTCCAATCAAATGAGACAATATTGATTAGTACAATTAATAACAACTAGTTGAAGATTTTTAATCGTGTAAAGGAGAAATTAACCAGAACTTTCTGATCCCCACATCTGCCCTCGTGTTTCACAAGACACCGTCGATAATCTCACCCAGCGGGGCCGGGGCAGCCAAGTAGTGCTCCCAGTTCAATCCAAGCTCTGGTAGCCGACCCTCACTAGGCAATGTGACAAACCCCAGGGAGTTTTGCCGGCAAAGCACTCCAAGGACGGTGTTGGGCCGGCGGACCTTCTCATGGTGGTCCCAACCCCTGCAGCATGACAAGGCCAACACATTAGATATTTGAAGAAATGTGAATGCAGAAGGTACAAAAATAGTAAATGCACTTACCTCTCCCCATCAGGGGAAATCAACCACCTCTGCTCGCGGGTCGCCGGCACGGACGAGAGCCATGTACAACCACGCTGGTAGACGGTGCCCCCCTCCTCCTCAATATCAATCGGCTCCACGCCATCATCATCATGGCCACTCGGCCCCTCAGGCTGATCCGGACAGGTACCCCATCCAGACGTGTGCTCATCCGGGGTCTCGTGGGCCGAAGGCCCGTGGACCCAAGGCTCGTGGACCGGAGTCCATGTAGCATCCTCCTCGCATGAGTCCACCCTAGCAGTCACGTGCGCGGGTGAAACAGCTGGGGGTGGCGGCATGGAAGGCACCCTAGCAGTCATGTGCTCGGGTGAAACAGCTGCGGGTGGCGGCGAGGAAGGCACCCCAGCAGTCACCCTACCTCCTCTCCCGTGACCACATGCTCCAGCTCCTCTCTCCCTTTCCTCGTCCCCTGCTGGGCACCGCAGTTGATGAAGAAGGGCCCGGCAGTGTCGCCATACTATCCAGCAATGCGCCGACGAAGAAGGGGCCTCGTAGCGCTCCGGACCAGTGCCCACCATCTTTCAACACCTGCCATGACAAAGAGTAAACGAAATTAATACAACATAAAAAATACCGACATGAATAATAATATATGATGTTTGTGATAACAAAATCAAAAAAAAAATATATTTGGTGTCGGGGTGGCGTGTCGGGGTCGGGGTGGCATGTCGGGGTTGGGGTGCTGTTTCGGGGTCTGGGTCTCGGGGGTTGGGGGTCGGGGGTCGGGGTGCCGTGTCGGGGAACGAGTGCTATTTCAAGGTCTGAGGGTCGGGGTTCGGGGTGTCGAGGTCGGGGTGTGGTGTCAGGGTGTCGGGGTTAGGGTCGGGGTGTCGTGCCGAGGTGTCATGGTGGCGTGTCGGGGGTCAGGGTTGGGGTGGCATGCCGAGGAGGGTCAAGGTGCCGTGTCGGGGTCGGGGTGTCAGGGGTCGAGGTGTCGGGTGTCGGGGTCGGGGTCAGGGTGTGGGTCGCGGTCGGGGCACGTGACAGCCTTTTCTTCTTCTCTTCTTCTTCTCTTCTTCTTCTCTTCTTATCCTCCTCCTCTTCCTCCCTCCTTGTCCTCCTCTTCTCGTCTTCCTCCTCCTCCTCCTCTTCTTCTTCTTCTTCTTCTTCTTCTTCTTCTTCTTCTTCTTCTTCTTCTTCTTCTTCTTCTTCTTCTTCTTCTTCTTTTCTTTCTTCTTCTCCATCCTCCTCTTCCTCCCTCCCCCCTCTTATTAAAACTAAAACTAATCTAAAATAAACTAAACTAAAAATAAAACTAAAACTAAAGTAAAACTGTAACTAAAACTAGGGCTTAGGGTTTCCTCTTCCTGTTCTTTTCTTTCTTCTTCTTCTCCCTCCTCCTCTTCCTCCCTTCTCCCCTCTTCTTCTTCTTCTTCTTCTTCTTCTTCCTTCTTCTTCTTCTCTTCTTCTTCCTCTTCTTCTTCTTCTTCTTCTTCTTCTTCTTCTTCTTCTTCTTCTTCTTCTTCTTCTTCTTCTTCTTCTTCTTCTTCTTCTTCTTCTTCTTCTTCTTCTTCTTCTTCTTCTTCTTCTCCTTCTTCTTCCTCTCCTCCTTCTCTCTTCTTCTTCTTCTAAACTAAAACTAAAACTAAACTAAAATAAAACTAAACTGAAAATAAAATTAAACGTAAAACTAGGCTAGGTCCTCTTTTCTGCTTTCTTTTCTTTCTTCTCTTCTCGCCCCTCCTCTTCCTCCTTGCTCCCACCTCTTCTTCCATTTCGATCCTTCTTCTTTCTTTTCCCCCTGTACATATTCTACCCGCCACTCCGCCAAATACTCAGATCTAACACAACTACACACCCATCGACCTCTACAAGCACTTCAACTAAAACGAACAAGCTAAAGAAAAAAAACAAAAAATACCCACATAACTCACGTCGAGGCGGTCGCGACGGGCCGACGGGCCTGCCGGGGCGTGAGCGGCGCGCTGAGACCGGCGGAGTGGCGGGGCGATGGTGCTTAGTTCGGTGCACCGTGGGGGCGGTGAGGGCGCCATGGTTTGTATTGAGCGCGTGCCATGTAACACCACCACAACACCACACCAAAAACAACCCCAACCACCTGCGTGGGATTCAAACGGCGGTCGACGTGTGGTGGGAGCCACAGGCAAGCGGGGTGTGGGGCGACGAGGCGTCGTGTTGACGGACGCGGGTGTTGGCTACCGGGCCAAGCGACCGGGACCACACCAAAAGATGGACGGGGGGGCGGCCGGTATGGGGAGGACCACGGCGCGGACAGCGTCGGTCGCCGCGGTAGGAGAGCAGGCGAGAAAAAAATCACATGATCCAAAGCAGAGCAGCCGGCGGGTCGTGTGGGCCCCGCAACAGCCAAGGTAGAAATCTGGCTCCTCAGAAAATGCTTAATAGGAAAAACTAACGGCTGGCCCTCTTGCCCAATTCTCTAGCAGACGGCAAAGAAAAAAAGCGGACGCAAATGGTGGGCAGAGCCAAAATGTTCCCTCTCCATCCATGAATCACAACATCAATTAATGATATAAAAGGTATCGCCGTTATTAAACGAGAAGAAAATCTGCCGCTGCCCCACCATTTTTTGCCGTCCGCTTTGTTTTCTCTTTGCCGTCTGCTAGCAGATGGCAAAGAGGGGGGCCGTTAAGTTTTCCCTAATTAACTCATTTACTGGAGCCAGCTCTCTCTTTGCTGTTAGCCAGCGGACGACAAAGAATCTTTGCCGTCCGCCAGCGTTCGGCAAAGATCAGGCAGATGGCAAAGACCTTCTTTGCCGTCTGCCAGTTCTTTGCCGTCCGTTTTCCTTAAGATGACGGAAAAGACCTTCTTTGCCGTCCGCCAGCGGACGACAAAGAACTGGCAGACGGCAAATAAGCTAATTCCAGTAGTGATGATTTGCTCGTTATCATACTAACCTATCTCACAAAGTTTCGTTAAGTTTTCTGTGATTGAAGTTTTCAAGTTTTGGGTGACTTGTTGATATGAGGAGAATAAGGAGTGACAAGACCCTAAGCTTGGGGATGCCCAAGGCACCCCAAGGTAATATTAAAGGAAGATCCAAGCAACCAAGCTTGGGGATGCCCCGGAAGGCATCCCCTCTTTCATCTCCAACATTATCGGCAACCTCATTTGGAGCTTTGTTTTCATTTGTCACATGATATGTGTTTTGATTGGAGCATCATTTTATTTTGTTATGATTTTATTTCTGTTATTTAGAATAATATTTTGCATCTTTCTTTTCAATAAAAATATCAAGTATAGCCTTTGCCATGCTTATTTTGCAAGTGTACCTGTTGCTGTTTCAAAACCGAAAGTTTATCAATGTTGCAAAAATTCCCTAGAAAAGTAAGAATGTGATAAAATGTTGAATTTTTTTGCAAAATAATATCTGATAAGTTTTCTACAGTGTGGTAAATTTTCATAACTTTTGGAGTTAGGGAAGTATTGATACTCTTGCATTCTTTACAGACTGCACTATTTTGGCAGATTGTTGTTATATTTGCATTGTTTGCCTATGTTTGATTGTTTAATGATTGTATTTGAGGATTGGAGTATTAAATATGCAGAGGCATTTAGTATGCAATGTTCAATAATAATTTTAGTGATTTTCTACAGTAGAGAATGATAAGGTTTTTGCATTGGTTTATACTAACTTATCTCACGAGTTCTTTTTGAGTTTTGTGTGGATGAAGCTTTTGAGATTTAGGAAAACCGTGATATAAAAGGAATTAAGGAGCACAAAAGCTCAAGCTTGGGGATACCCAGGGCACCCCGAGATAATATTTCAAGTGGTCTTAATCATCTAAGCTTGGGGATGCCCCGGTAGGCATCCGACCTTTCTTCTTCAACGATTATCGGTTAGTATCGGTTGAGCCTAAGTTTTTGCTTCTTCACATGATTTGTGCTATTCTTGGAATGTCATTTTATTTTGTTTTGCTTGCTTTTTCAATAAAATTCTTAGATCTGAAAGTTTTTGAATAAGAGAGAGTCCTCAAAGAGCTACCTATTTACTTAACTACTCGCTTGATCTTCACTTATATCTTTTTTGGAGTAGCTCTTCATTTACTCTTGTGCTTCACTTATATCCTATGAGTAAATCGTTGAATGAATTGAATATCATGAAGTTGAATTATATCATGCCTAGTGGTAGCTTCATTGGGTTTAGAAAGTGAATCTTTTGAGGCTTGACAATCACAATATTGGTCATACAAGCAATTCACGAATAATTAGTATAAGGAAGAGAACTTTCACATGCAAATACACTATCATGGAAATCTTTTGTGATTGTGAGCCCCCATCAAAATATTATATGCCAAAATTGTTGACGTTGGACAAGGAAGACAACGTAATGGTTCATGTTTGTTCATATTCACATAGAAGTTATATTGTCATAGATCCTTTAACATGTGGTCCTTGCCCCCCATCCTTGCTAGCCAAAAATTCCGCACCAATTAGAGATACTACTTGTGCATCCAAAAACCCTTAAACCCAAATCTTATCTTCAAGAGTCCACCATACCTACCTAAAGATTGATCAAGAACCTTCAAGTAAGTTGTTATCAGTGCAATAAGGAAATAAAATTGCTTCTAAAAGTGTTAGATCCTTTAGTGTAAGAGAAAATTGAGCGTTGTACGAACTTGTGATGGCAAAGAATAAAAGTGACAGACTGCATAATAAAGGTTGCTATCATAAAGGGAAATATAACGTGACATTCTTTTGTACTAAGGGTTGAGCATACAAACAAATAAGTGCATGGCAACATCTGCTTCCCTCTGTGAAGGGCATATCTTTTACTTTTATGTATTTACTTTCATGCAAGAGTCAAAGTTTTTCTCTCTATTCCTTTTTATTTTTCTCTTTTGGAAAGCATCATGTGGTGAGGAAAGATCTAGGCACATATATCCAGTTGGATATGGGTAGCATGAGTTATTATTGTTGACATCACCCTTGAGGTGAATATGTTGTTAGGCAAAATTATAAGCCCCTATCTTTCTATGTGTCCGATTGAAACGTTTTCCTCATGTGTATGTGGTGAGTGTTAGCAATCATAGAGTACTATATGATGGTTGAGTATGTGGAGCTCTTACTTAAACTCTGTTGAATAAGTTGAATTACAATTGCTTGGTGACTGATAACATAGGTTGTTGAGTTTCAAGAGAATTCATTGTTTGAACCTTAACATGTGGATTGGTTGCTACTTTAACATGAGAAGTTGCATAAGAAAGAATTGATGTTATGATGCTAGGAAAAGTGATTGAAATTGTCATTGGTCAAACTTTTGCACTTTGCTAGCATTCACACTTCATAAATTTTTTCTTTTATCATTTACCTACTTGAGGACGAGTAGGAATTCAGCTTGGGGATGCTGATATGTCTCCAACGCATCTATAATTTATGAAGTATTCATGCCAATATATTATCATTCTTGGATGTTTTACAATCATTTTATAGCAACTTTATATCATTTTTTTGGACTAATCTATTGACCCAGTGCCCAGTGCCAGTTGCTGTTTTTTGCTTGTTTTTTACATGAGACGAAATCAATATCAAATGGAGTCCAAACACCGCAAAACTTTTCTAGATGTTTTATGGACCAGAAGACCACCAGTCGGCCATAGCATCACCTGGGGGGTGCCCCGAGGGGGCGAAACCCACCAGGGCACGCCCCCTCTTCACCCTATAAATTCCCAAATATTCCAAAAACCCTGGAGGCAACGCTAGATCAGAAGTTTCGCCGCCGCAGGCCTTTGTAGCCACGAAAAACCAATCTAGACCCCATTCCGGCACTCTGCCGGAGGGGGAAATCATCACCGGTGGCCATCTTCATCATCCTAGCGGCTACCATGATGAGGAGGGAGTAGTCTACCCTCGTTGTTGAGGGTTTGTACCAGTAGCTATGTGTTTAATCTCTCTCTCTCTCTCATGTTCTCGAGTTGTCATGATCTTGATGCATCGCGGGCTTTGTGAATATAGGCGGATCATATGTTGTTTTCCTCTCTCTATCTTGTTGTGATGAATTGAGTTTTTCCCTTTGTGATTTCGTTTTTATCAGATTGAATAATTTTATGGATTTGAGAGCACTTGATATATGCCTTACATATTAATACAAGTGCTGACAATGGGGTATCATATTGATTCACTTGATATGTGTTTTGGTACTCAACTCGCGGATTCCCGCGATGAAATTGGGGTAATCCATGCATACTGTTGATGCACGTTCTCGTCTTTGTTTCTCCGGTAGAAATCTTGGGGCAGTGTTTGAAGTTCTTTGTGTTGGATTGAGTATTATGAATCTGAAATTATTTGGTGTTATGTTAGTACGAACTCTTGATAGATCGATTGGAAAGAATAGGTTGGAGGTAGTTTCGTACCCTACAAACTATTTCTTCTTATGCTCTCCGCTAGATAGGAACTTTGGAGTGATTCTTCGTTGCACGTTGAGGGATGGTTATATGATCCAATTATATTAGCACTATTGAGATATTGCACTAGTAAAAATACGGACCCTAGGCCTCATTTTCAAGCATTGCAATACCGTTTTTGTGCCCGTTTACAATTTGCTAGCTTGCTGTTTTTATTTATTTAGATAATAAAAAATAGTCATCGGCCCGTGCGTTAGCGCGGGCTAGTAAATTTGAAAAAACAGAAGTAGTTAAACAACTGAATAACTTTTAATGTTAATATAGCATGTTTTCAAAATATATGAGATGTTGGCAAGCTATTTTCAGCATCTCCCAACAGATCATTATAAATCATGAATTAAGAGAAAAATACCACCGTGAGAGATAAATTGGAAGCGAAATGAAATATGGAATTTCAAGAATTTTTAGAAGAAAACACATGCCCGATTAATGGAGAAGAATGAATAAGACATTTTCATGGTCATCGGAAGTGGAACCTAGTTAGTTAATTGTACATACATTCCCCAAGGAAACATGGAATTGAACATTGTTATTATAGATGAGGGACACCAAAGAATGTACTTGTTTATCTTTAGCTTGAAGGACGTGGATTAGTGAAAATGCTGTCCTGAATTAACTAATCAAATTATTACATAAATTGTCTCACATACATATAAATGTACGTTCATATGAAAATAAAAATAGGAATAAATACATTACTAGAAATATGTATCTACGTTTCTGCACGGAGTAGTGTTTTGGCTTTTGTGGATGCAGTCGCACAGCGGATGGAAACCGAAATTAGGCTTGTGCATGTTTGAGCTTATAACATTCTTGTAAATCTTTTGTCAAAATAAGCATTTTGTGTCCCCTGCGAAAGAAATTTGAGTGCTCTAAAAACATTTTTTTTCAAATAAATATTTTTTGGGATATAGTTTTCTTAAATATTTATTGCACTCAGGACTCGATCATTGACTTGTGTTATTTTTTAAGGTTCCAGGTTAGCTAGTTGCTTACCCCTTGCTAATGACCTGTCAACGTAATGGGGATCCTTCTAGGTATGTATGGCTCAGACTACCCTACTGAGTATGAAAAAATACACTTCCGTGACAATACGTGTTTGTCACAATAGGTCCCGTTTTTGGTCATGCATGTACATCCATGATGATTTTATGACAGAATCAAGATAGTCATACCTGTGCTGTTGTAGAAGTGTTCCATGACATTACCAAAATTATCATCACGGAAGTGTCCACTTCCATGACGATAAATCGCGCGTCACAGAAGTGCTTTTGTCAAGGGTGACCGACACGTGGCATCCACCGTAATGGAACACCGTTAAGCTACCAGGTCCGGTTTTGGATCCGATAACCCGTTAACAACCCCGACCAATGGGGATTTTCCACGTGTAAAATCATCATTGACTAGAGGAAACACGTGTCGGCTCACTGTTGAGACAGATGTCATCCACTCATTGGACCCAAGGCGCCTATGATACGTCGACATGTGGCACGGCCCAACAGAGGCCCATTCCTGTGAAAAGTCCGGCCCATTTGACTTGGTCAAAAGGTGGCGGGCCGGCCCACGGAAAGCCTGTTAACGGCATGTTCGCATATAGCCCATTTATAGCCCGCTAACTCACAGCTCATTACGGCCTACCAGAATTAGGCCCAGTAGCGTCATCTGGGCCGTCCAATATGATTCCAGCCCGTTGTAACTTCCGGCCCATGTATGGCCCATGACGTATTTCGGCCCATATGAGTCCCTTTGTAACTCTTGGCCCATTAACGGCCCGTGGTGAAACCGGCCCGTAATGAACAGTGTATCGCTTTATACCCATTAGCGGCCCATTATTCCATGGGTCGTTTCCAGCCCGTGTTACCTTTTGGCCTTCTCAGGGCCCATTTATTCTTGAGCTCATTTTCAGCATTCGGTTACTTACGGCCCGTTACTGGCCTTTTCTGCTTGTGGGCCAGATTCAGCTCGTGGATACAGTCGACCCGTTTGTGGCCCATTAATCTGTTGGGCCATTTTCATAGCATCATCAAATACGACCTATTAATGGCCCGTTATGGTCAGCCCATAAAACGTATGATTTCCACTCTAGCCCGTTTACGGCCCCTTATATGAGACGGCCTGTAGAAGGCCCATATATGAGACGGCCTGTAGAAGGCCCATTGATCCGACGGCCCATAGAAGGCCCATTGATCTGATGGCACATAGAAGGCCCATGGATCCGATAGCCGATTGAAGGCCCATGGATCCGACAGCGCATAGAAGGCCCACGGATCCGACGGCCATAGAAGGCCATGGACCGTACGTCCCATAGATGGCCCATGGATCGTATGGCCTGTGGAGGGCCATGGTCACTACAACGTTGGGACGAGTTTGCCCCTGTTTGAACGATATAGCATATTGAAGAATTATCTTACTCTATACTATCACCTCTAAAAACATACACTATACAATAAAGAGACTAAGGCATAGAAACATAGAATAATCCTACACTATACAATAAAGAAATTACAGCCGATTATACCCACTGGGCATTATGGTTCGGGACCAGTGATAATAAAGCATACACAAACAACAAATTACATACACTGGGCAAATACAGCTCCTACAATATGGACGCGCATCAACATAACTTACCATTTGAACTATAATCTCTTCAGAAAATAAGATTGGTCAGATTTAGATAGCACAAATTTTAGTCTGCAAAATCTCCAATTCCTTTGTTGTTACCTCAGTGTCTTGTTTCATTTTTTTGACTCTTGCATCTAATACCTGCATGTCCAGTCTCAACTTGTTGATTGTACGTTGAGAATCATGTACACGTTGTCTTGCCACCTCTAGTTGATGCTCGAAAACAATAGCACATTCCAATTCCAATCCATAATCATTCGGTAACGGCCATGCCACACTGCTCACAGATCTTTGTGTTGATGTCACTTCATCCTGAAATGTTTCTGCAAGTACACATGACTAGGGCAAAAATATAGTTACAACAGTGAAGCGAGCAAGACAGACTATTTTGTACATGGCAAAACATGACTAACAATAATGTTACATGTCATGAAGCATAAGCAGGTGATATTTTAAAAATTATAAAAAGGTAGTCTGTGCAGCCTGCATATAGAAATCTCTCTTAGCTCACCAGAGGAGCATGATGTTGGGGCCCAATCCAAAACACAGACAAGTTACAAATTTAGACAACACGTTGCCTAGAAGTAAGCAAGCAGTTGGCCATTCTGTAGCTCAATTAAAGTCTTAGGGAGCATAATGAACAACAGAGGGTTTCATACAAATATACTACAGCAAGCAAAACTATGCAATCATTAGACTAGTATAAACTAGATTGTGAGCCTCATGCAATAATAGTTGGTTAATAGACTTCAAAGCTTTAGGCACACTTCGGTGGAGTAATTAAATGGTAAGGCATTTAATTATGTCAATTAATAGTTTACAAGTACCCAACATGAGGCATCATTCTTTGGGCATCTCATGAACTGAGGACAAATAAAGCAATTCAAAAGAGCAAATTAACTATGCCTGAAACAAACAAGGAATTGAACTGTTGAGTTGGATACAGTGACTTACCTTAACAGGTTGAAGAGGCTCAGTGTAGCTCCTACTTCTCTTGCAAGGCTCCTTCCTAACAACTTGTACATGGAAATCCTCAATCTTATCTTCATTGCACCCCCTCTGCAAGGTGACACAAACTAGTTACTCGTCTCCTTGGAAGATAAATATGCATACTTTCCAGTCTGTGAACACAAAAGGATGAGATTATAACAAAACAATACCACATAATGAAACATGCCCCATCTCTTGCACTTGCACACAATGAAATGAGCATTTACTATGTCTGCACTATGTAAAAACTAGGCATACCTTCGAAATGGATCTCCAGGTATTCTTAGAGAGCCTACTTTTGTGTATAGCCAAATCTTTATGTCACCTATGAGTTAGAAAAGGCCCCACTACATCAGCCCTTAGTGTTTAAGTCATTGACAAGCTCTGTTAGAGCATTAGGTCAAGAACAACAAGCAATCAAAGCAAACATTCCTAGTATGGATTGCTGATGCAAACATGCAGTTGAACAGATGTGTGAGAAAATCTTACATATCAAGAAAAGAAGCAAAGAAGGAGCCTTAAAGACCATCACTTGACTGACTAGATTTAAGGGGAATTTAAACATCATGTGCAACATATGAAATAACATAAACATTGCATATTCCAGATTCTACAATGGAATGCACATGTATTAGGTTATGCCATGTATGATGATGCCTAAATGTACACTATAGCAGGCAGGAGTGATTCATCATTGCACGCACAATTGAATTGCAGGTTAAGGGCCAGTTCTATTCCGCCTTTTCAGTGCTTATTTTCAAAATAAGCCATAAAAGATGTAAAGAAGTCATTTTTTAGTTATCGGCCTGGGCTTAACTAATTGCGCTTTGGAGGGGGGTGTTCCGGGTAGAACCTCACTAAAAATTGAAGGGAAGGCGAATAGTGAAATGACTCTATTGTCTGCCTATATTACACTCAAAATGCAACTGCTGACGCCCACATCACACCTCACCCTCAAGTCAAAACAAACACGCAAGCGTTCATTGCCTTGCCCCCTTGCATCTCCTCTCCCCTTTCGCTCTACCTCGATCCCCTGCCTACAGCACTAGGGTTCCTCCAGCGAGCCGTCGCCACTGGTCCCATCTTGCCTAGTCCTCGACGATGCTCTTTCTAGCTAGGCTACATGGCCGGCGGGTAGGGGGAAATATCCCTGGCTTCTCCTCCCTCTGGCGCCGCCCCTCATTCTCATGGTCTCTAGCAGCTGCTCCACTGTGGTTCATCCAACACACTACTCCGGCAGGCGCTGCACAGCTATGGCTGATGCCACACTACGGTAGAAGGCACCTTATTCCCCCTCCCCACCTCCCAGGCCTTGGCCTTGAGGTACTGTTGAAGGATGAGCTCATCCAAGAAGGTGAGGATCTCCTCTGATTTTTGCCAATTTTTCATTCTGATCCACTATATGATGAATTGCTATGAGCTGCTTCTGCTGTTGCTATATGATGCATTGCTATGAGCTACTCCTGCTACTGCTATATGATGAATTGCTATGAGCTGCTGCTGCTATATGATGAATTGCTATGAGCTGCTGCTATATGATGAGTTGCTATAAGCTGCTCCTACTGCTGCTGTATGATGAGTTTCTATGACCTACTCCTGCTGATGCTATATGATGAATTGCTATGAGCTGCTCCTGCTGATGCTATATGATGAATTCCTATGAGCTGCTCCTGCTGCTGCTATATGATGAATTGCTATGAGCTGCTCCTGCTACTGCTATATGATGAATTGCTATGAGCTGCTCCTGCTGCTGCTGGTATATGATGAATTGCACACTGCTACTGCTGCTGCTGCTGTATGATGAGTTGCTATGAGCTGATGTTGCTGCTATATGATGGTTTCAGGTGGTGCTGCTATATGATAATGAACAGCCACTTGGACCATCGAATTTCAATAAATACTAGCAAAAATGCCCGTGTGTTGCAACGGGGTAACAGAGCTATGAATTGTCCAGTTATCTCGATTGTGCAGTATCTGCAGGTTTCTACCATCTCTTCATTATCACCATGCTCTTTCTCCTACCATCCTTTTCCAAATTTCATCATGCGCACACCCCTGTGATTTCCATTATCACATGAACAATATGCCAATTGGAATGAAACATGACTGGTTGGATAGTTCGACATGAAACATAACTATGTCGCGGAGCGCCACTATAATCAGCGAAGGAAGATGTCAAAGCCTCACAATTAAGCATGTGCTGCTACATATACACACAATCTCAAATAATGATTGATTTCAAGAACATGATTCACTGACTTAAAATCACGGAATCGATGCCAAGAACCTTGTCAACTATTCTCGCCTAAATGCCCTGCCTAGATCTAGTGCCCACATCCCTTGGATGTAATTACTTTTGGTGCAATTGGATGTGATCGGACAAGCTCATTCTAAGGAACACACTTTGTACCACTGGACACCAATGCTCCATGGAATATATTTTGGTGGAATCACACATGGAAATATCAACATTTTTCATTCACAGGGAGCCGTCTTAATCCTAACCCAATTGCCATCCCTTCTCGGGGGACTCAGATGGAACCCCAACCCTTGCCGCTGCCGGGGGCGTTACCTCCCTCCTTCCCTCCATACGTTGCCGCCGTGAGGCACCTCTAGGCTAAGCCGGGGGCAATGATGGTGGCGGAGGTCTCTCTCTCCCGCGGCGTGGGGCTGGTGCGGGGGCCTGTCGGTGTCAAAACCGGCGGATCTCGGGTAGGGGGTCCCGAACTGTGCGTCTAAGGCGGATGGTAACAGGAGACAGGGGACACGATGTTTTACCCAGGTTCGGGCCCTCTTGACGGAGGTAAAACCCTACGTCCTGCTTGATTAATATTGATGATATAGGTAGTACAAGAGTTGATCTACCACGAGATCGGAGAGGCTAAACCCTAGAAGCTAGCCTATGGTATGATTGTATGTTATTGTGTCCTACGGACTAAAACCCTCCGGTTTATATAGACACCGGAGGGGACTAGGGTTACACAAGGTCGGTTACAAAGGAGGAGATATCCATATCCGTACTGCCTAGCTTGCCTTCCACGCCAAGTAGAGTCCCATCCAGACACGAGACGAATTCATCAATCTTGTATCTTCATAATCCAACAGTCTGACCAAAGGATATAATCCGGCTGTCCGGAGAACCCTAATCCCGGATGTTGGGGAACGTAGCAGAATTTTAAAATTTTCTACGCATCACCAAGATCATTCTATGGAGTCATCTAGCAATGAGGGAGAGAGGAGTGCATCTACATACCCTTGTAGATCACGAGCAGAAGCGTTCAAGATAACGGGGTTGATGGAGTCATACTCGACGTGATTCAAATCACCGATGACCTAGTGCCGAACGGACGGCACCTCCGCATTCAACACATGTACGGTCGGGAGACGTCTCCTCCTTCTTGATCCAGCAAGGGGGAAGGAGAGGTTGATGAAGATCCAGTAGCATGATGGCGTGGCGGTGGAAGCAACGGTGATCTCGGCAGGGCTTCGCCAAGCGCTGGGAGACGGAGGAGTGTCACGGGAGGGAGAGGGAGAGGCCAGGGGCTTGGGGTACGCAGCCCTCCCTCCCCCCACTATATATAGGGTGCCTAGGGGGGGCGCCGGCCCTAGGAGATCCAATCTCCTAGGGGGGTGTGGCGGCCAAGGGGGTGCCTTGCCCCCCAAGGCAAGGGTGGCGCCCCCCACCCCTAGGGTTTCCAACCCTAGGCGCAGGGGGAGGCCCAAGGGGGGGTGCACCAGCCCACTAGGGGCTGGTTCCCCTCCCACTTCATCCCATGGGGCCCTCTGGGATAGGTGGCCCCACCCGGTGGACCCCCGGGACCCTTCCGGTGGTCCCGGTACAATACCGGTGACCCCCGAAACCTTCCCGATGGCCGAAACTGGACTTCCTATATATAAATCTTTACCTCCGTACCATTCCGGAACTCCTCGTGACGTTCGGGATCTCATCCGGGACTCCGAACAACTTTCTGGTTACCGTGTGCTAATATCTCTACAACCCTAGCGTCACCGAACCTTAAGTGTGTAGACCCTACGGGTTCGGGGAACATGCAGACATGACCGAGAAGCCTCTCCGGTCAATAACCAACAGCGGGATTTGGATACCCATGTTGGCTCCCACATGCTCCATGATGATCTCATCAGATGAACCACGATGTCGAGGATTTAATCAATCCGTATACAATTCCCTTTCTCAATCGGTACGTTACTTGCCCGAGACTCGATCGTCGGTATCCCAATACCTTGTTCAGTCTCGTTACCAGCAAGTCACTTTACTCGTACCGTAATGCATGATCCTGTGATCAACCACTTGATCACATTGAGCTCATTATGATGATGCATTACCGAGTGGGCCCAGAGATACCTCTCCCTCATACGGAGTGACAAATCCCAGTCTCGTTCGTGCCAACCCAACAGACACTTTCGGAGATACCTGTAATGTACCTTTATAGTCACCCAGTTACGTTGTGACATTTGACACACCCAAAGCACTCCTACGGTATCCGGGAGTTGCACAATCTCATGGTCTAAGGAAATGATACTTGACATTCAGAAAAGCTACAGCAAACGAACTACACGATCTTTGAGCTAAGCTTAGGATTGGGTTTTGTCCATCACATCATTCTCCTAATGATGTGATCCCGTTATCAATGACATCCAATGTCCATAGTCAGGAAACCATGACTATCTTTTGATCAACGAGCTAGTCAACTAGAGGCTCACTAGGGACGTGTTGTGGTCTATGTATTCACACATGTATTATGATTTCCGGATAACACAATTATAGCATGAACAATAGACAATTATCATGAACAAAGAAATATAATAATAACCATTTTATTATTGCCTCTAGGGCATATTTCCAACACCGGACTCCCTCAGTAGCCCCTGAACCAGGCTTCAATGACGATGAGTCCGGCGCGTAGTGTTGTCTTCGGCATTGCAAGGCGGGTTTCTCCTCCGAACATATCACAGAAGAGTTTGAATACCAGGACAGTGTCCGACCCTGCAAAATAAATTCCACATACCACCGTAGAGAGAATAATATTTCCACAAATCTTAATCTGCTGACACGCTTTGGCAACATGACGTCAGGCCATGGCTCGGTGATTATTCGAACCGTTTTTCTTTAACCAGCTCCACACATAACGTGAGGCGGTTTCTTGACACGTCTTGTCAAAGCAGAGATCGTGTTCCCCTAATTACATGATTCTCATCAATACGGTCGTGGGTAACCCAACCATGCCTAGGACTCCTAGATTTTAGGTAAGTCCCAAACGGCCACTTGGAGGACGCTTGATATTCACCCTCTTTATAAAGGGACAAGGCTTTTACTTTTTTCCCTCCCGTGCTCAATCGAATCCTTCCCCCACCTTGAGTTCTAACACCCAAAGCCCAGGTCAGGTGCTTTGGACCTTCAATCATGTCCGGATCTAGCCTTCAAGGCCGGTGGATGCCCTCCTCCATTACGGAAGAGGATATCAAGAAGTTGAGGGAGGCCAGATACCTGACCGCCGAGGTTTCGCATCGGCTGCCTGCCCGAGGCCAGGTCGTCCCTACTCCTGAACCCAACAAGAACGTTGTGTTCATCTCCCACTTCCTCCGAGGCCTAGGCCTCACCCTGGATCCCTTTGTTAGGGGTTTGCTATTCTATTACGGGCTAGATTTCCACGATCTAGCCCCGGACTCCTTTCTCCACATCTCGGCATTTATTGTCGTATGTGAGGCCTTCCTCCGCATTACCCCTCACTTCGGCCTGTGGCTCAAGACCTTTGACGTGAAGCCGAAGATGGTCGAGGGGCAGCACGTAGCGTGCGGAGGCGCATTAATAAGTAAAATCGCTGGAGCTCCATGGCCAAAGGGTTCCTTTCCAGAGGTGTCCAGATTATGGCAGCGAGAGTGGTTTTACATCACAGCTCCCAGAAGTGCCAAGTGGGTGGCCGCCCCTGCTTTTCGCTCGGGCCCTCCACCACAACCAATGTCATGGATTAGCAGAGGGCTGAGCTGGGGTCTAGCTAAGGACATGCCTATACTGCAAAGCCGCATTCAAGATCTCTTCGACGGAGATTTCAGTCTGGTTACGGTGATGCAAGTCATGCTGGTTCGTCGAGTCCAGCCTTGCAAACGCCGGCCCCTCCGCATGTGGGAGTTCAACCCAGAAGGGCCGCGCACTATTCAGAATTTCCTCGGCCTGACGCACGAGGAGATGTACAAATCATTCTTTGGACCCCAAATAGAGTGTCCAGATACTACCAAGGATGTGGGCCTGAGCAGCAACCGTACCGCCGACCAAGTAAGTAATCCTCTAGCCGAACACACCATCTTTTATTTACCATGACGTCATTCTGAGAAATCGCTCTTTGACCAGGTCTGGCTAACAAAGGCGCAGATGATTCGGTGTTCGGCCCCCCTTCCTGAGGATTTGGAGAATCTGGTACTGGAAAATATGCTCGAGCTAGCACCTTGCCCCGAGCCCTCAAAGGAAGATAAAGGGGGGAATAATGATGTCGAAAGCGGGCCCCCATCGCTAACAATTCCAACCGAGGGAATGAGCGCCTTCATGGAGGAGGATAACCAAGGGGAAGAATCTGACCTTCTCTCGCTTCGGGGAAGGAAGAGGACTGGCTCTGAAGATCCGGAAACCAAGGCTTCCAAACGGGAGAAGAAGTCTCCACCAGAGGGTCCTGCCTCGGAGGGTGCTTTTGCCGCACAAAGTCCGCGCGGGGATCAGCCCTCTAACGAGCCGTAAGTGATCAAAAAATACTTAACAGTAAAGATATTCTACCTTACTTCCGAGGAAAATAACCGAAGCGTTTATCTCGCAGTTCGGATCTTAGCCCTTCTCAACTGAGCTCGTCTTCTGGGGACCTTCTTCCGGAGATGATGGAGAGCGAAACGCCTCCCCCGGACTCCCCCGCTCAAGAAGCGGGCGACCTTGAAGTGTCGTCACGGAGGGCCTCTCCAAATCCGGTGAGGCCAGAAGATAATCTTATAGTCACCCAAAGTCCCCAGCATCCGGCTCTTGAAGAGAGCAGACAAAAGAGTCCGACGCCGTCTGGTATGCGGTCGGACGCACTGAGGGATCTGCTAAGGCGGGCGACCATCTCGAAAGAACACCGTACATTGATGGGTACGGTGATGTAAAGGATTTCATCCGCTGAAAGCGGGTTGCATGACGCCTTTAAGAGTCTACTGACGGGCTTTGACGTACGTAAAATGATGTACATTTGTGATGGTACCACACATTTTTAGGTGTGCCCTGTGTAGATAGTAGCCCCTGAGACTCTGATTGTCGCCGAGAACGGCGGCAAACAGAGGATCGTAGTCCCAGGTAATAACCAAACCTCTTTATGTGCAGGTGATGGAAGCTCCGGTGGATGGCCAGACTAATGAGTTTGCCGAACTAAAGCGGCAACTGGATGCGGCAGATGCCGACATCGAGCTTGTTAACAAGCGGCTTGATGAGGCACAGTGTAAGTAATGTTTTTCCGGTTAATGTCACATAGTAAGAGTAGCGTGATGCCAATATCTTTAATATGTTGTGACTGCAGATGGAGCTGGCGCCGTGGAGACCCTTCGGGCGGAACTTGCCCGAGCCAACGAACAAACAAGGATTAGTAATGCGGCCGCTTTAAAGGAGGCCGAAGAGTTAAGAGCCGAGAAGGCCGCACATTGCGAGAGCAAAGAAAAGATGGCCAAGATGGTTGTAAAGTTAAAAGACACTGCCGACCGTTGCTGGTTCCTTGAAGAAGAAAATCGAGCGAAGGCGACGGACCTCGAAAAGGCCATGATGGCGGCCAAAGACACCCGCTCTGCCATGAGGGCAAAGAAGGAAGAGCTGCGTGAAGCTGGTGATATTGTGGCTGGGAAGCCCTTTTTGCTGTGGAGGAAGTTCGGAGATCCGCGGTATGCCCCTCTGGATCGGCTGTGGAGTTCGGCAGACGCATATCTGGATTTGACGGCGAGTGCTGTCGATGCGGCCGAATACTTCCGAGATCAAACAGATCATGAAGTGGACAATCTATTCTCACTAGTAGAAAACAGGGCTTTGGTCCAGGCCGGGTCAGCCCATTATTCCCGGTTCAGTCCAGAACCGGGACCAATGGGGGCATTGTTCCCGGTTCGTGAGCCCAGGGGGCCGGCCGGGCCACGTGGGCCATTGGTCCCGGTTCATCTGGACCTTTTGGTCCCGGTTGGTGGGACGATCCGGGACCAATGGGCCTCGCTCCTAGCCCACCACCATTGGTCCCGGTTGGTGGCTTGAGCCGGGACCAAAGGCTCCCCTTTAGTCCCGGTTCATGCCACCAACCGGGACCAATGAGGTGCCTATATATACCCCCTCGCGTAAGAGCAGAGCACACTGCTCTGTTTTTTTTCTGGCCGAGGGGGAGAGGGCATGGTGGTGCTCTCACTACTAGGAAAAGGCCTACTAATGGTGCACCTAATTTGGCCATTAATGGCGCATTAGTGGTGCGCCATTTGTGCCACGCCATTAGTATATTTTACTAATGGCGCACCACTGGTGCGCCATTAGTATCTGGTATACTAATGGCGGACCTCAGATGCGCCATTAGTATACACAACAGTGCGCCATTAGTATGCCTCCCAGGGGGCCATGTATACCCAGGTGCTTTGGCATACTAATGGCGCACAACAACAAGATGTGCCATTAGTAACTTCGGCATACTAATGGCGCACTGTTTAATGATACGCCATTAGTATCCTTTGGCATACTAATGGCGCACTGTGATGTGATGCGCCATTAGTATGAATATTAGGTTTTTTTATTTTTTTATTTTCTGTTTTTTGCACAGGTTACAAAATGTATAATTGGACAAAATATAGACAGCACACATCAACAACAGATTCATCGAATACAATAGAAGATTAGTCTCTGAATACAATTCATCATATTAGTCTCTGAATACAATTCATCATATTAGTCTCCGAATTGAAAAGACCGAACAAAGATAGAACATTATATTACAAGTCTCGAGACCGCGAGTAGCGAGTTTGTCTTCACATTACAAGTCGATATCGATCATCTAAACTACCATCACATAGAAGAGAGCTGCCATCATCACGATGAGAATCATCACGATGAAACTCGTCTTCATCCGGTTCCTCCAGCGCTCCCTCCCCTCTCCCGCTAGATAGCGGGCGTATCTAGATTCAGCCTCGGCCCTAGTGGTGTACCCTTTGTAACTGTTACCGCTGAATCGGTGAACCTGTCTCCGACACTCCTCCCAGGCGTCGTAGACTCCGAGAACCTTACCCTTGTACACGACATACGACGGCATCGCTATGCACTAGCCAAACGAAACGTTAGTACCAATTCACAGACAATACATAAGCAATATATAAGTATGCAACAGAACGATCGGAAGAGAAAAGAAAGACATTAATAGCATCGATTACATCTAAGTTGAACGACTCTCGAAACCAAAGAGACATACTACAAGTACATTAAAGTTTAATTACAACATGAGCCAATCGATGTTTCAGAACTAGACACAGCATCACTGCTTTCGACTCGACTCAAGGGACCGGAGCATGGATGAAGCCACCGTCTATCGTGGGAGTCATGAAATAACGGGCGTTGTCAGCCTGCATTTGTAGTATTGTGTCGATGTCATTGTTGGACGGTTGATTTCTGAGGTAGAACTGCCCCGAGGTACGAAGGACATCTTGATGGATGATTTCCGCAAACTCCGACTGGATGCGAAAGAATTC